>NC_051187.1:108073509-108373509 GCF_015220075.1 Falco rusticolus | reverse complement strand
AAAAGTTTGAGGACCCCTGCTCTAAGCACATGAAGTGAAGCTATCCCAACATTAGTCAATAATATTAGTATTGAAATATAGCCTTTCGTTCTTCCGAAACACAGGCCTAAGAGATTGAGTGGGATAAAATCCCAGGACACACTTGCTGATCACAGTAGTGAACTTAACTATTTATTTTATATTCTTGCAAGTTTCTGTCTCAAGGCAGTTGTTAGCCCAGACAGTCCGTTTGTTAATAGCTTGGATCAAACAGATGACAATTACTCATCAAGTAGATGTATTTCCAAGCATTTGTTAGCACTGAAAATGGGCAGAGATGAACATGATTCCTGTCTTTTGAACAGCTAGCCATTTCAATGCTGAACAGTTGAAGGCTGTTTTTCAGGAGAATGGTAGACACTGAAGCACCTAACAGCTCATCACAGCTGATTCACTGGTTTACAGGGCTATAATGCTAAAGGGATAGAGGACATTCCTGACCAGCCATGCAAGTACAACAGTTACTGGTGTCCTTCTTACCCCTTAGTATAAAATGTCATGCTTTTTCAACTACGTGTTTGACCCTTATGTTTCCATGCAGGATTTATTCCTTGTGAGATAAAGGACAATGCAAAGAACAATTCAAGAGACCAGACCTTGGGAGACCTTGGCTGGATTCACATTTTCTTACTACATCCCTAGGCCTACTGTGTGACAAAGTGTATTATTGGTGCTTTCTGTGCCACTGAGAACACTTAAGGATTTAGCTGAGGTCATTAACATTTATTCAATTTATTGCCACCTTTACAACCCAAACGTAACACAGCAGCAGCAGTCCGATGGAGGTGATGTGCTGTAGTTCAAGATCTTTATGTTAGCACAGACCATGGTGTGTGTGAGAGGGGACAAAGAGAAGGAGAAACTAAATATATTATGCAGTTCCCTGCAGCAAGAATGGGCCACATGTCATGTTTTGCTGACAAGATTGCTACAGAAACAGTAACCTCTGGCAAGAGCAGAGAACCAGGGACAGTACTGCTTTGCACAGCTCCAAGCACATTTGCTTGGACCTATGAGTCAGAACACACAGTTTTTTCTATGGCAAAATATATTCCAGAATTTGACTATCTGTGATGCTGTCCCATTCTCTTTGAAAATACACATTCAGATCAACAGGTGTTAACAATAAAAGAACAATTGTCAAGTGCCCAGAAAATACATCCATTGTTTTAAATGCTAAAGAAAGTATATTCAAATGTAGATTCCCAGCCCTTTTTTGAAGGGCAGCAAAAGTTAACACTGATACCTCATGTCAATCATTTGTCTTTGACATTCTCCCCTTACACACTACATCCCATACTATGTAGGTTTGCCTGAAGAAGTGAACTGGCACAGGAACTGGACATCTTATTCATGGATAAAGCTGAAAGAGAAAAAAATACATGCTATGTGCCCCTGAATTAGCTATTAGGGTCAGCCCTAGCCAGTAGCCTCCTTTTTCTTTAGTCATTTCCAAGGCATTTAAAGCCCACAAAGCTACTTTCATTTCCTCTGTGACCACCTAATTTTCTATTAGCTGAAGTCAATTACATCCACAGCAGTATTTTAATAGTCAGTACAAGGAATCAGGTCAGGGTTCAAGAAAAACAGGGACGAAAGAAGCATTCTAAGTTTGTTGTAATAGCATGTGAAAGTCAGGTGTTAAGGCTGAGTCAAAAGCACAGAAATTTACAGAGACTAACAAATCCTACAGACTGCCACTGAAATCCTTGGTTCCTTTTTCCCCTCAGTAAACTGACATGACTAGTAGGGAAGCATTAAGAAAGCAAAATCTGGGAAAGGGACATTATTTAGACAAGTCTTGGGCTGTCAGCACACCAAACATCAGTTCAGTTTCCAGTAAACATAATATAAACATACATACTGAAATTGCCATCTTCCCAAAGGAAAATTGGCAGGCACTTCTTAGTATCTAGAGCCTTTATGGTATCATTGCCCAAATAAACTGGCCTCTTACCAAGTCACAAGCTGAAACCAGCTGAAAGAGCTACGCAGTCTCAAGCTAAACTCAGGCTGACTACAAACATGCCGTTTTCTCTCTCCAAATTACTCTACAAGGCCACAGCATCAGTACTGCTTTTTACCAATTCATTTTCCATAGAACTTAAGACAGCTGAAAAAGCGAAGTAGCTGATGAAGCTCCAAGAAAAGGCTGTTGCTTTATTTTCATGGACTGTTAAGCAATATAAATAAACTACCAAGCAGCAAGGTGTTCACAGGTGTAAATGCTTAATGCATCCAATACCTTATGATATAAAAGGTCCTCTGCAAGCAGCTAAAATGGCAGCTTTCATCTGAAACACCTTTGCATTACAGGAAAGATAGCATATAAAGACCCGTCCTTGACCATAAACCACAATAAACTTCTTAAGACACAAACGCTTACTGAAAAACAGTTTTGGGACTTGAACATTTAATAGAGGAATGCCTAGCAAGAGCATGTAATGGTAATGTAGGCTTGTTTCAAGTATTAGCAGCATATACCTGTGTCAAAAACGTTTTCCAAGGCTGAAAAGAGAATTTTGAGGCAGTTTCCCAGCTACTTAGCAAGCCACTTTCTCTCCCACCATCATCACCTCACCTCCAGCTATCTTATTTAAACAAAAATTTTAACAGAAAAATCAAACACATACATAAAAGCTTCGTTCTAACCCAACAGCAGAAGATGGGAGGACAGAAAGGGAAGTATCAGACCAGGACACAGATTCCATAACGTTTGCCACCAGCACAAAGGCAAGATGATACACTGCCATATAGGCAACGTTCTGCAGAGTACCTTTGGCTCTCTGCCGCAGTTATCATCAGCAGCAAGGTCCTCAAAGGCTCTCTGAAGTCACTATCCAGCTAAGTTGTTTACCATAGCACACTAGTGATTCCCTCCTGTAAATACAATTCAACCCACCTGCATTTCTGTCATATTTTTAAGAGCAGTTCTCCAGTACTCCTTGGCAATAATCCTGTTGTGTGACATTGCCACCTTGTGGGTCCTGCGGGTTATGAAACAAGCAGCAAAATCGAGACAGTTCAGCAAGGGTCCAGGCAAAAGAGCAAGCCCCGGTTCAGAAATACTTCGTTTGCTACATTTATTAAATCGAAGAGCATTTCTCTGAAAGCTAAGGCACGGACAAGATTGAAGTAAAATCAGAAAAAACGAACCGTTTCAGCTGGAACACCCAGAAGTTCTGACAAAAACTGCTCTACAAATTCAAGTCCTAGACCAGCTTTCTAAGCAAGACACTGCAATGTGTATCATGCAGGCCAAGTGAAAAGCTATTCTGATGCTCTGCTAGGGTTGTTTTTTCCCCCTCCACCTTGACTGTGATTGTGACCAAGTACCTGCAGATGTGAGGTTAACTGGGAGCATAGAGGATATAATGGATTGAAAAGAGAGTATTTTACTTGCTAAGAAGTTGATACAACAGGTTAATTGGCCTTTATGTTTTACTTTTCAGTGCCATTAGCACCAAATTTAAAGGCCAGATGGGCTTGCCAAGACAAAAACCCTGTTCAAAAGAAGTCCTTGTAACTAAAGATTTACATTGCATGTCCTGAGAGGGTTTCATTCTCCTCTGGAGAGTCAAATTTCATTTGCTTTAATAAAAACAAAAAACATAATCTGGTAATTATTTTTAGAAATTATAATTTTGCCGTTCTTTCTACAAAGTGTTGAGATCTCAAAAGCATTTTAAACCGTGCACTTTGCTTTTAATCATAACACAATGTATATGACAAATCTGGTTTCATTTGTTTTGTTAATATATCCCACCAAGAAGTACACTGGCAGTGATCACAGTCTGACTGCCAGACACATTCAACCACAAAGGCATTCTCCCGAGGATCACTACCTATTATAAGTACACAAGTTAACAAAAATTTGCAGAGAATCCAAATCAGAACTGAAGAACTTTTCAAGACATTAAAATTCTGTTTTTAGTCTTATGGTTACAAAACTGTCACCACTTTTGCTAGTCTGTTTGTCACTATGCACCCTTCCAAAGAGTAAAAAATTCAAGTAATTCATAGAATCATTTAGGTTGGAAAGATCATTGAGTCCAGCCATAAATGGAAGCCCTTCATCATACAGAAATTACACTGTTCTACTTCAGTCTTCTCCTGCAATTCATTTAGAAGTGTGCTTGGCATTAAAAGAAATGATAGAGAATGCCAGTGATTTTTTACTGGCTAAAAGCAGCAACACCATTAGATTAAGGGAAAATCAGAAGCAGAACCTAGTTCCATTCAATTGCCATGGGAAATCACCTCTCTCAAACTTCTAGCTACAGCAGGATACTCATCTGCCTCCTGTGCTCAAAACACAGAGGAACAGGCCTTACTATAAAGGGAATCTTTCATTTTTACTTACGTAATATACCCAATGAAAACAACAAGAGTGCCAGCTACATCAGGCTAATTTCAGCTGGTTAGATTATTCCTAATGAATATTCCCTTTTCTAAGATTCATGTGCAATTTATCCCAAATCTGGGCTCTTCACCCTGAGTGAAAGAGCCAATCAACACACAAAGTCAAGATACTGGTTTATTTCACGTTTGTGCAGAGATGGGTGCTAGGTGGTAAATCCACAAAGGTAGTACACCAGCTAAGGCATGATAAAACATTTTATATACTTTGAGCAACTGTTACCAGTTCTTTTACACTTACTGCTAGCCACCTTATTAGTTCTTGTGCACCTTGTCTCCATTTAAAGCTACAGTATTGGGTCTTTTCACTGCACAAGTTCTGTGGTGAGGGGGCTTTCTTTGCTCGAGGGTGGATCTTTTAGTATGCTAATTAGGATAGTTAACACATAGTTCAAGTAATTTTCTGTTTGGCTTTATCACCCATTTGGTTCTCCTTGAACTTATCTTGTTATTTCTCAGCTTTTCTCAGCATTTATGGTGTCTATTCCTTCACCCAAGGCCATGTCTCGTTAACTATTTGTAGGAGTTGATAACATCCTTTGGTTTTTTAATTCTTTTGACCTCTTGTTTTTCATTATAGATATTGTAAGAAACTATGGACTAGGGTATTGTTTATTAAGATTTATGTTAAACCCAATGTAAAGGTTAGGCAACAAAAGATATGAAATCGCTTATGCAAACAGCCACCAGACACCGCTTGTGTAAGATAGGATAACCGCAATCAACTAAACCAGATACCGCTTGTGCAAGACAAGATAACCACCAGATATCCAGGAACCGACAGAAACAGGACAAACAACCCCATATAAGGACATATGAGTGAGGGGTCAACTATGGGACGAAGGAGGAAGACTTCTTACTTCGGCCTCAACGACCACCAGGAGGCAGAAAACGACCCCCTAACAACAACTGAAGCATGCGCAGAGTACCTCCACTACCTCATGAACACGGAAGTAAAGATGTATAAAAAGGGACTGTTTGAACTGCTCAGTACGGCAGTTGGCGGAGTGCAGACTCCCCTGTCGTCCAGCGTTGGTTTTGCTCATATTCTACTTGCTATAATTAATAAAATTTTAATTGGATTATACCGTTGTGGTCTCAATTTATAACAGATATTTACATATTTCTTTAAACTAAATAGCTCTTGTAAGAATTTCCCCCTTTCAGACAGTATAAGGGAAGTGTTTATATTTTTCCCTTATATTAGTCTCATCTTTTTGTTAGTCAGCCCACCCAAGATCTCCATGCACATTGAACTAGTACATACGTACTCAGGAATATCAGAACTCCTAAAATCACAATTCATGTAACCTTTATCCACAAACTTATGTTTGGTACCCAAGAGGTCAGCAGCCATTTCTGTGTTTCAGCAAAGACAACAGAAGCGTCATCCTTTGGTATCTCAAGTAAAATTTTGGTTTGTTTCCAAATCTCATTGAAGTCGGTATATATTCTACTGCTTTGGTCAATGTAAGTACAGGAACTAGAATTTAAGACTTAGATGCTAACAGCATGTAATCTCTGTTCCGAGTGATCTGGGGTAGTTACTTCCCACTCCTGTTCTTCTATTCCTCAGCCTATATTAAAGGATGTATTTGTCCATAATTCTCTCCAAGATACATTAGCAGGGATGGGAATCCTGATTAGAGGTATTCCCCTTTCCGAGGTTTCTGGAAGTGTGTATAGACTCAGCAGCTGGTTTTGTTCACTATTTGTAGCGTTTTCTGTATTAGTTTAAAATGCACATTTTCCTCCCAAGGATCCTTTAATGGCTGCCTTTCAGGGCTCCTGCATTGTCCTATCACTATAACTAAGGCAGTTCATCAAAGTTTGGAAAATTTTAATTTACAGTCCACTTTTTTTTCAGTGGTCCACTGTTTCATCATAGCTGCCTCTGTAACTCAGGTGTAATGTATCCAGGAGTTGACTCCTAATTTCAGTGCTGTGTAGGCAGTCAGTAAAACAGTACATGATCCCTTCCACTTCTCTTTTAGTGGTTCATCTTTCCAACTTCTGAGGTATACTAAATCTCCTGGTTGAAACTGATGTGTTGGTGAATCCAAAGGCATAAGAGCTCTTTGATTCATGTATCTTAACAACTTCTCTTGTCTTATTGGTACGGCAAGGGAAAGCTTCTGGACATCCTGAAAAGATGTCTACTAAAACAAGCAATATTCATTGCACCTTGGTAAGTCAGAAAAACTCTGTTTGCCAGTGTTTCCCAGGAGTAACTCCTGTCTTTACCTTTCCTGCTGGTGGTGGTTTCTTCTGGATTTCAGGATTATTCATACAACATGTCTGGCATTTTTTCACAGTCATGTCTGCAAGGGTCTGCATTTTTGGTCCTACTGCATGCATACCTTTTGATACTATCTACTAAGGAAACAATCAGGCTATAGGGGTTCTTGTTCTGGCAGAGGCAATAGGGTAGCAGGGTGCAGGGAGAACACTGTTTTAGAATCAGTGCCATCTTTTTCCAGCAGTGCTGCTTGGTATCTTGTTAGTAAACTTGGAGAGATTTAGCGATGTCCTTTCTCTTCTAGAACAGATATCACTACATAAAGCACTAGGACTAGTTATTGGTTGTCCTAAAGTTGCTTTTCAGGGTTCTTCGATTAGCAATTCTGTGGCAGCTACAGCCTGTAAACAGGCAGACCACCCTTTACTTTCTTCATCTAATTGTTTTGAAAAGTGAGTGACTGGCTGCTTCCTATCACCAAGCAGCTGAATTAACACTCCCAATGTCACCTGTTGCTTTTCATGCACATATAACAGAAAAGGTTTATTCATATTGGTAAGCCCAAAGCTGGGGCTTCCATCAACTTCCTTTTTATTTCATCAAAACCTTTCCAACATTCTAGGGCCCATCTAACAGTTCTCTCAGGCCTTTTACAGCTTCATATAAGGGCTTAGCCATCAGTCCAAAATTTGGTATCCACATTCCATACCACCCTGCCATTCCTAAAAATCCCAATCTCTTTGACTTTGGCACTGCCATCTGACAGGTAGCTTCTTTTTGATCAATTCCAAGTTCTCTCTGATGCTTGGAAACTTCAAACTCTAAGTATTGCACTTGAGCTATTTGTGCTTTCCTTTTTGAAACTCAGTAACCTTCAAATCCCAGTAGGTTTAATAAACTGTTGCTTCCAAACAGCTCTCTATTATCGGCTCCAATCAATATGTCATCTACATATTGAAGTGAAGTAAAAAAAAAAAAGCAAAGAAAAAAAAAACCTTGCCATAGCTATAGTTCCTTTGCCAGTACCAAACAGAGTGGGACTGTTCTGGAAACCTTATGGAAACATATTCCAACACAACTGCACTTTTCTTCCAGTGGTCAGGTTTTCCCATTCAAAAGTAAAAAGGGTCTGACCCTGCTCAGCTCAAGGTATGCAGAAGAAAGCATCTTTCAAATCCAGAACTGTAAAATAAACATTTGTCTCAGGCACAGTGCTTAAAAGCATATACAGACTTGGCACCACAGGATGAACAACTACAGTGATCCAATTTATTTCCCTCAAGTCTTGGACCAACCTTTACTCATGAGTCTTGGGTTTCTTTACAGGCAATATAGAAGTGTTATGTCCAGACAGACACTTTCGCAATAGTCCATGTTCTGGGAAGAGCATTAATTATTGGTTCCAACACTTTCCTAGCTTCCATTTTGATAGGGTATTGTCTTTTAATTTTTAGCAGTTTTGCCTCAGGCTTCAACTCAATTTCGGTAGGAGACACACTCTTTGCTCTTCCCAGTTTCTTAGATTCCCAAACTATGAGAATTACCACATTCAATACCACATCCGGGATGTTGTATTCAAGCCCCTCTCGAGTTTTACCTGTCTTTCCAAGCCATATCAGGTGGGATGTGGAGCTGTACTGAATTCTCAGAGAAAGTTACTTGAATGTTCGTTTCATATAAAAAGTCTCATCCTAGCAGACGAAGGGGGCATTCTGGCATATTTAGAAATTCCTGAGTTAATTTAGCATTTCCAATTGTTTATTCATTTACTTTTAAGGAAAGGCTGTATGGTTTGTTTTGCTGTTGCCCCTACAGCTGGGATTGTCATTTTAGTTAAGGGTCCTTTACAATTAGTGATTATCAAACTAGTTGCTCCACTATCTATCAACAATATCAATAGTCTCATTCCCCAGCTTCACTGGAACCAGGGGATCAGCTGGAGAAACTTCAGTTTTCTCCCCTGGTTCCCTTCATCCATCACCTGAATTTTCTAACAAAATAAGGTTTACATCCTTCTGGTCCCCTGACTCACTCCTTCCCCACTGGGTAGCACACTTTTTCTTCCAACGTCCTTTTTTGCACATAGCACACCAAGTTGGTCCCAAAGGTGTCCAACCTTGCGGATTTCTTCCCAACCCTGTTCCCATTCTTCCTCTTCCTCTCCCTCTATTCCTCTGTTACCTGTAGCAGTCTCAGTTATAGCTGCTGCCAATAGAGATGCTTGCAATTTCATACAGTTCCGTTCTTTTCCTTTTTCTTCTCTCAGTTGTTATACACTTTATATGCTATGTCTATCAACTAAGGTAGACACTCTTCCTGCCCTGCCAACCTTCTGCAACTTTTTTCTTACATCTTGTGACTATTGTCTAAAGAATAACATGTTAAATATTTTCTAATTAGCTTCCTGATCTGGATTTAAATCTGACCACTTTTTGGCTGCCTCTCAAACTCTCATAAAAAGCCAACTGACTTTTTTTAGGACCCTGTCTCACATCATATAAGGATCATACATCAACATTATAGTTTCCAAAAGCTGGTACCTTCCACCAGGGTTTTCCCGATAACAGGCGACAGATTGTTTCCAGTTCAATAAATCAGAGGTAGCAAATGGCACACATACAAAAAAACATTAAGCCCTCCACCCCCACTGCTTTCCTCAGAGGTGCTTTCCTTCTGAGATTGAGATTGCCCTCTGATCTCAGTCTCAGATTGGCTTTGTCCTGCTAGAAACAGGACTAAAGTTTTCATCACCCATTTTGTTGAAGTATCTGATTATTTTTCTGCATTTGTACCATATAGAGGTGGGGCTCTGCACACCAGCAATTGTATATCCTCCTATTGCTCCCCTCCGCAACATATAGTCCCATTCTTATTGCAGTTGTCCCCACATACACTCTCTTTTCTGGCACATGTGGCATCAACACATCTCCCCACAATTTACACTTCTTCTGAGTTTATGGTTCTCTATGCAGAGTCATAAAGGCATCAAAGTCTTCTACCTTTCAATGTTACTTTCTAGTATCTCGTGCAGATTGTCTGATCAAAAGCATGTTAAATAATAGCCTACTTCCTTTGCTCTCAGGGTCTAGACCAGTCTGCTTACCAGCCACTTTACAAAGTCTCTCATAAAAGACTGAAGGAGATCCATTCTCTCCTTATTTTACCTCATATGATTTTGCAAGGTTCTCAGGTTTCTCTGCTCCATTCTGAATTCTGTACCAGATTAACCTTTGATACATTTTCAACCAGTCTAACCCCATGCTCCTATTTGGGTGCCATTTTGGATCCTCTCTGGGGAGAAATTCATCAGGACTCAGAGTTCCTGTAATTTTCAGATCCAAACCTTCAATTCTTATAGTTACTCCTTGGGCTTTTTCCAAAACCACCCTTCTTTCTTCATGAGTAAACAGATATTCTAGTAGAGCTCAAACGTCTCCCCAATTAGGATTATGTGTTAATATCATTGTTTGAATCATGTTATACATTCTGTCAGGATTGACACAGTAGGATCCAACCTCTTATTTCCATTTTAACAAATCCAAGGTGGTGAATGGAACACGTACATAAGCTACCTCCCCTTTAGGCCCTACTGCCTCTCTCAAAGGTGCCTGCAATACCAGCTTTTCTTTTCCTCTAGTTCTACTTGAAACTGGACTAGCATAAAAAATAACCTCTTCATTATTAGATTCACTCCCTAGCTCTCCTTGTTTCCTTTGTCCGGGAGAGTATCAGCAACGAAACCTCCTCTTCAATATCTCCACTTTTATATCTGTATATAGATATTTTATATTTAAAGATCGGCTATCAATGTATTTAATTTTGTTAAGTGTTTGATATCAAAATGAAGGTACATAGGGCCAAATCATTAACACTGATTGAGCATCTGCCTAATAAAACAAGGATACCTTGGATTTTCTTTTTTCCTCCCATATAGCGTACAGTGCCTCCTCCACTTTTCTATTTCTGCCACTCAATTGTTTCAATGGTTCAATGGAAGAAGGAGGAAACCTACTAATAAGTGCACACAAATCTGTAAACCATCAGCTCGGTGCTCAAATGTACAAGCTCGGCTGTATTCCTAAACGGAAACCTATTCCTAGGCCTGGGCTTCTGTCTGCTCTTTGGTACAAGTTAGCCTGCACCACCCGCTGTGGGGATAATGCAAACTGAGGCACCCCGCATCAACTCCCCAAAGTACCTGCACAACTGCAGCAAGCAGAAGTGGGCAAAGATGCAGCCTCTGGGCAATGCTGCTTTGCATCCTTACATTGCATTACTCCTGGTCCTATGCAGATAGTGATAAAAAGAATACAGAGGTACAAGTGGCAGGAATCTGTACAACTAGTAAAATCCTTTTATTGTCTGCCCTAGTATCTTTAAAGTGAATGTTTCTAAACACCTAATCATCACTTAGGACTGTTAAGACACTGCAGATGTGGCAATCAACCAGAGCCTTAACTGGATCAGAAGACTGACTTCCTGTGTATTACTAGCTATTCTTTACCTAGTTATCACAATAGACTTGGCAGTATTTGGTTTTCCTTCCCTTCCTCTGTGGCCCCAACATTTTAAAGCATGAAGCGGATGACTAGCCAAGGGCTGATGCAGTACAGGTGAACCAAAGCAGTAACATGACCTTGCAGCCATATCAGAGCGACAGCTATCTCCAGTTTCATGCCAATGGCAGCAGGTTGTGCTGCAAGGAGAACCTGCCACTCTTCCAGCCTCTCCAAAGCTTGCCAGCTCTGCTGAAAGCCCCAGAGGAAAGTTGAGGGATAAACTGGAAGGAAGAAAGGAGGAAGAGAGCCTGTGATGAAAGCTGCCATCAAATAGTTTTAGCTTGGACGGGTCCCCAGGATGTTTGATGAATTAATCAGAGGTGCTTTTGAAAGCTTGTGTATACTAGAAACTAAGCTGTAATTGGGAAGGTTAGAGCTACGCGACACACAGATGGGATGCCTCCAAAGCCTGCTAGTTTCAAAGCAGTCTAAACCCTCGCCCTTTAGGCTGCTAACACTGTATCAGATGTCACCCATTGTGCAATCCACGTAATCTCTTAAAATTAAAATTTACAATGAGACTTTCTCCACAGCAATAGAAGTGCAATTGTGGGTAGATTGGGAGACCACAGGCACTAGGCAAAGCATCACAGAGCCCATCCCTTCTAGGTCACTGGTCCAAATTCACAGCAGATTAGAAGGGCACAGAAAGCATTACCACCTGCTGTCTCTCTGGCACGCTGTACAGAGTGAGCTTTTTAATCCTAGGCCAGATCCCAGAACACAAGTATTTGCAAAGACACTAGCATTAATTGGAGACAATCCAGTATGCGTCAAAAGTCTTTCAGATCACTGCTAAGTCTCACAAGCAGCTGTAGCAGTTGACACTTGCCTCACTTCAGCCAGACTCAGAGCTGAGCATCAGCCTGGCAGGAGCAGATAGCTCACACTATCAGGCATACAGATAGACCTCTGGTCTCAGGTGCCCAGCACACTACCACGCTGGGTGAAATCTCCAATGCAGAGTAGTCAGAAAGGCCATTGCTATTATAGATGGAAGACAACTCTACCACAAAGAGGCATACAGAGGGACAATGACTACTGTAGAAAATAGGAACAAGTATTCAGGAAAAATTATACACACAAAAAGCAGAACCTCATGAGTGACAGTTCAGTGTACAAGACCCAAGCAACTGCAGATGGAAAAAAGGTGGGAAAGAAAACAAGAAAATTAGGACATACATAGAACTACTTTAAGGTAGTTCTCAAACCTCTGTCTAGGCTACCTTTGGGATAGACAGGGAATTTCCCTTACTCAAAAAGCAACTTCTTCTTCCAGAACTACTCATCTGCCACCTTTATCAGGACAAAAATTAAAGAGCAATACAGTGCATTCCCAAAAGCAGCACCACAAAGATGACACTGTTACCCCAAAAAATCAGAGACAAAACTTTCTAATGCTAATTTTTGAGTTTCAAAAAGCAGGCAATCTTTATTTTCAGCGCCGGATGCACAGGGAATAAGTTTTGCCCAACTTGCATACCGACTTTGTTTTCTGTTTGTTTTTATATGGCCAAGCCATATGTCTCTCTGACATTTCTGAGAAACCATTAGCATATTTATTTATTACACTTCCAATAACTACTTATGATATCTATATGCTTGCTACCCATGTGTGGTCTAATGAGTCAGGGGTCCTCTGGTGGTCGTTTGGGACATCTTCATCCTTTCTTTGTGTTCTTTGTCATCTTCCTCTTCTTCCTGCCCTTTTCATGCCCTCCTCTTCTGCTGCCACATTTCAGCAATCCTGGCTCATGCCCTGGATTCGTACCAGTTCTTATGTACTAGTAAGTTAAGCTACAGGATCCTACAGTTAATCACACAATGCAGCATTGTACAGCACCGCAGTTTAACTAAAGTCAAAGATATGTATGTTTCAACATTTTACAATGAAGCACACTGGTAAAATTCCTTCAGTATCAACACTGCAGCTTTGCCACAATGCATTACTGTCAAGAAGGTGCAGGCAAGGAAAAGACACTACAAAAAGCAATCTTGAGGCAAATGACAACCAAGTGTCCAATATTCTAAACCCATTCTGTGGTATTTCCTAACAGCTATACAAAATGGCTGCAGCAAACCTTAGACACACTGTGGTAATATGACCTGCTACCGGCTTAGCTCCCAGATTTTATATGCAACTTACGTCATTCACCTGTGCCACAGTTCCCTGCATATTTCATGTCTTCAGACATCTTTTCTGCAGTTGACCCACACACAAGGAAAGTAAAACAGGCAACCAAGCACTTGGCTCGAGGTTAGTGGAATTCAGTAGCTAAAGTTGGTGAACAGCAACTGAGCAAGAAAAGCTGATACTGCAGGCAAAGGAACAACCGAGTAGTGCAGGCATTTGAGTGTTTCTCAGTTTCCTAGTAAGTCCTACAATACCAGCACAACTGATCTCACCAGTATAAGCTGATAGTAAAGACTTGGTTTCATAATTTTTCCATGCCCCACCCCCACTGTTAACCCCCTCCCAATTCTGCCAAAAAACTGTCAGCAGGGGTTAAAAAAGTCCACCCATTCTCACTTAGCTAACTCTGACCACAACAGCTTTTACATGAGGTCTTAACTCCAGTGTGAATAATGGTGTAATGCATGTAGCCTTTAGCAGTCACTCTTGCAGGCTGCTTTAATCTGTCATGAGCATGCATGACATTCACTAACATGAAAAAATTGGAAAAGCAACTAGAGCAACAGCTGTCACCAGCACATCGCAGTCAGTAAAATCCAGTAAAAGGCCTGCTATGCACTGCAATACAAACAAGAGGAGCTTTCTTCAGCTTCCTCACCAAGACTATGTTAATTAATAAGCACTTCCAAAATAGCGTGCCTTTTGCACTGGAGCTGGTTGCCATGGGATACCACATCCCCTAATGCACTCCCATGCCCAAAGGAAAAGATAAGATACTATCAGAAGAAACCACTACTGACTACAAAAGAATAGAGTACAAAAGGATTTCAGTAAAAGAAGATGTCAATTTTAATAATAATGAAGCTTTGAACTGTCCTTAAGGTGAAGTGAAACTAAATTTGTGTCATTAACTTTTTCTGGTTGTTTATGCAAGATGAATGTCATTGGATTCTTGGTATTAAGTCATCATCATCTGCCCCAAAGGGACAAGACAGAAGGCAGATGCAAAAAGCCAGCTAAAACAAGTTACCCATAGTCATAAAAGCTATTTGCAGATTCCAAGCTAAATTGATTCTTGACATTATCAGAAATAAAAAAAAATTCAAAGCAGCAAGAACAATGCTTTATCAATTCCAACAATACATTTCTGTTTCAAAATTGCCTAGTGGCTCATAGGGTATCACTTGGCATCAGTTGTAAAGCACTGTGGAAAGAACAGATGGGCTGCTAAAGATGGAAAATAAGGTTTAGACAATCTAGAGCATGGCACCACACCAATACTGAGACCTTCAGTCACTGTTTGGCAAATTATATTCCAGTATGATAAATACAAAGGCCAGGAAATTCAGACAGGAGTAGGTCATAGGTTATTCCAACCCAACACTGCCTCCAGAAAAAAGTTGTGGGAACTGCTCCTCATGTGAAGGTACTGACTAAAGACTTATCCTATCTGGTCCAGAAGTCTTTTCATCACTTATTCACATGACCATCATCAAAACACAATCACAAAGAAGTCCAGCCCCAAGCATTTACAATCAATGTAACTGTGGCACCAGTTTGGCCAACACTTTACATGTCTCACTAAGCTTCATTTATTTTAATAGCATTTGATTCAGTGATCGTGTGCTTTATATATGGGGCCTACTATAGCACTACAATACTGACTTTTACATTGTTGACATCACATTTTAGGAATACACTGGCAAGCCTCACATGGTCAAGCTACTTCCTGAAGCAGGAACATTCAACTGAATACCAGACTGCTCGAGAAACCTGCCTTTACTAAATAACCCTTTTGCTAATTGTAAATTAAAGACAATCCTGTACTGTAACTATTCCTAAGGTATTCTTTATTTTCAGTTTCATGTTGCATTTTAAGTCTCAAAGGATATCAAATACCACTTTCCACACTTTCGTAAGTGGCATTAGAGCAAACACAGTATCCATAACTGATTTCTCACAGGTGCTTAAAGGTATTTACAGGTATATTCAATACAATGATCAGTATGTTTTATGCTAGTAAGACAGTCTGATCGCACTTGTGCTATATTTTCTGCACTGAAAGTCAAATCTTGTTTAATATCAGCTCCATCTTGTTCTCAATACAGTCCATCTCATTCACAGATCAGTCTGAACAATTAGACCAGCAGGGCGCTATTTAGCTTGAGCCCTTCCATCAACTGCTTGATTCTGAAACATTACAGAACTACTTTCTAGTAGCACCTGATTTTAGAACATAATTTTCAATGAGACTGACTAAACTATTACTTGATTGACTAGGTCATTGCTTTACAGTCTCTAGACACATTAGATAGGTTAAAGTATTAATACAAAGTTGACAAGTGTCTCAGTTGTATCAATTTCAAATGGATCTGTCTTTTGCTTTGGTGTGTTTACAGTTGAACAGTGGTTTTTCTCGAAGATTAAAAATGTCACAGCTGAGGCATCAGGTTTAACTTACAGATGATGTAAATCCAGCAAACAAAATGAATCCAACAAAACTGTATCTCCTTCCTTTTAGCAAAGCTTTGAGAAGGAAAGTGACTTTGGCAACACGCCTGACAAAATTTTAGTACTGATTAGATCAGCTGACACACACATAGACCCCATCCCTGCAGTAGTTTCATTCAAAATTATGTTAAACTTTCTTTGATTGAAGAACAATATACTTAATATTCACCCAGTCTGTACAAGTGGATTATGTGGTCTGCCACAGGTACAAAATGTTGCTAGGGCAGCTTTCCACGCTGTTCTGAAAAGCAGGCAGAGGCAACTGAGCTGTGCTAAATTGATGTGAGCTGTCCTAAATCTAGGAAAGCTTAAGTAGCTAAACAATATTTCTGCATTTACCTAGGTAACAAGTTCCTTCTCCCAGTGAAACCATTCCTCTGACATTGCCTAGTGTAAAAGAGTCTCGATTTCACATTTCAGCCCTCTGGCATTAATTAATGAGCACACTGTATTTTGGGCAGTTCTAACTGAAATGCCTCAAGGAAATGGGATGAGCCTTAGCCCTTTTAACACAGCTATACCATAAGAAGGCTCAAAAGAAAACATTTACAGAAATCCAAGTAAAAGCCTTCGGAAAGCAATCAGGACTCCCCCTAATGGCTCTACCCAGAGTAATAAAGATGTATCCTTGGCTCAGCAGGCCCAGGAACATAAACTTTTGTGAAAAAGCAACTGCAATATGCTATGTCTCCCATCTCAAAATTTACCCACAAAGAAAAACCCTGTCCACACCTGCAGTTAGCTGAATTAAAGCTGAATAGTCACAAGACTGGAGCAACAGTCATTGACATCCAGTAAGCTGGCCTTCAAAATTACATGCAACTCAATGAAATAGTTTCCAGACATTCTTCTAAGTGAAAAGACCTTTCAGGGCACTCAGGATTCCACAGCTCCACTAGAATGAAAACATGAACTGAAATAGCCAAATGCATCAGGACTGGACTTGAAATAACACCAGTAAATGAGATTTGTCATCTCAGCCTAGACACCTGGGTCAGAGTCACTTGCACCTCCATTTTCTGGGAGACAGTAATCACCTGGGCCTTACTGCATCAGCAAGACAAGCCAGAAAATCCAATGCTCAAACAGAATTAAGATCTCTGCATCTTATTAGTGAGAAAACATTGCCTGAGTATCGGAATACTTCACCCCTTGCTACACGGCCACAGCTCGATAATTAAGTCATCTGGTGGCTGACAGGCTGGCTGCTTTCCACAACTGTAGGCAGTTTTTGATTTTTCTAATTAGCTAAGCAAAGGAAGAAAGTATATATCTTAAATCCTACAATTGTGGAGACATTATTGCCTGCATTACAAGAAGCATTGAACAGCATCAGGAATCCATGGTGAATCCATGTGGTACTTCACTGCTCAGATGGAAAAGCACATCACCATCCCAAGCACTTTTTGCAAAGTTGTCATAATTCATATCTGACATATACTTATACATAGGTCTGGGCATGGACATTTGTCTGTGTGTGACAGTAAAGGCGCAGGGGGCACCACTATTTCTCCATCTGGTGAGAGCCATGTCTATGGGTCTCCAACCATGAATAAGGAATAAGCAGACCTCTGCCTCAGTTCCTGTTTTGGAGTAAAGGATATAAAGTACATAATTTTATGCCAAGAAAGGGAGGAGACAACTAGGGACCAGATCTATCTTCTGTGATGTGTTTCAGAAGCCACTGTGTGTGTGTGGCATGAAGGGCGTGTTGCCCTCTTTCTCTCAACAAAGCCCAAAAGAATCATCAGTTCTGAGCCAAAAGGTATTATTACTCATCAGTACTTATAGGCTAAGCCCTTTTGGGTCATGCAATTAGGTCTACATTTGTACACAATGGCATTAAAGACATACTACATAACCATTATTGCACTTGAAGTAGCTGAAGAAAAAGCACACTGGGGGAAAAAAAAATCAAGGAATTAAACTCCACAAAGCCAGCAAAGTCAGCCACTCTCTGCAAGTAATGCAGTGCACTCCACTAGGTTGGCCCCATTTGTGTCCTCTGTGTTATTAGTGCCAGTTGTTTTTTCCTTCTATGCACAAATGTTACAACTAAGAAATCTGCAGAGATCTCATGTGACAACAGGGGCTACCAGGATCATCTTGTACACAACATGAATACAGGATAACATAGGAATATAAGGATAAAAATTAACGAAATCTAAAAGGATATTCACTAATTTACTCTCCTTGTTCACCTGTCTGTGGGGATCCAAACACACAGCTAAGAAGCCTTTTCCTTTTCAGTGATGCCAGAGAACTTATAAAACCTGTGTAAGAAGACTGTAAGCTGCAAGCATTAATTTTAACATCACAGTGATATTCAAGAACACTTTCCTGCTGATTTCAGTGAACATAGTATCTTCATACCAGAAAAATCTTTGTAGCAGTGAGGGCTGTTCACAGTTAAGAGCCAGCAAATATGCAATCTTATATAGACATATACACAGACACACATATACATGAACATACAATGCATCGTGCTCCTGTAAGGATCCCAAAGGGGAATCATCTCAGTGGAACACGGTAGGTTCACTGCTGTCATCATAGAAGCCAAATTACCTCTCAAACATCAATACAGGTGATTAGTAAAGATACACCATGCACTATTACTGGTTAAACTTTGATGTACAAAGTAAAGCAGGTCATGTATTTTGTATGCTGGAATGCAAAAGGAGGTAGTAGAAAATACCAAACTGCTGCAGTTCCATTATTGTTAGAGTCCTTGTGGCTAAGTAGACACCACCGTGCAAAAGGAACCACCCCAAAGATCTGAGCGGAAAGGGTCTCATCATTTTTGTGTGTTCTTAACAGCAAAGCCTTCTTATGAGGCAGAGGTCAATGCCAGCCTGATTCCTAACTGTGCCATGGCAGATGCCTGAGCAGCCTGGTGCTCCAGAATCTCCCCAAGCCTGTGCAGTCACGCAAACAGCTTGCACCAAAGAATGGAGCCACAAACGGCCTGCCTGGATGAGCTGGTGCAAGGTACCATCACTGTTCACTTTGCAGCACATGCATTCTTGGTCTGCAAGGGAAATCCTGAGAAGCTGGTGCTTCCTTCTGAAATGCTTCCTGAGCTCTTCCTCTCCTCTGTTTTCAGAGCCCCCACCATATACATGGAAGATTTCGGTATGCCTCAGAAACACAGGATGGCTGAGGTTGGAAAGGACCACCAGAAGTCATTTTGTCTAATCCCCGCCCCCCCTGCTCAAGAAGGGATACCTCAAGCCAGTTGCCCAGGACTGAGTCCAGACCTGAATCTGAATACCAGACCTGTCCTAGTCAGGTTTACAGCCCCCTCCATTCCTCTGGCATGTTGCAAGAGTGAAGTCATCCCTCAGCCATAGTGATAATACGCCATTTGAGCCTCCATCAAAATGCAACAGAAGCAAGCCACACCCTTTGGTGTGTTTGTACATGGCTGGCACAGTGGGACTTAGATTTTTATGTTCAGTGCTACAGAAAGGCATCAATTCAGAGCATAGAGGGATAAGGTTAAAATAAGAATTCCAATTCCAAAAGGAATTTTAAGCTGTCTCAGGGAAACCATGTTGACAAATAATTAATATTAAAGAACTCAAGCTACTATAACAAGAAACAAAAGGTTTCCCTCTGTGTATGTTGAAAACATGCCAGGCTGAATTAGATTATATTTATTGCCTGATAGCAGAAGATAAAACTTCTGCAGCATGTACCAGGAACGTTTTAGAAAGAGCTTAACATTATGTAACACTGGCAACAGACCTATGAACTTGTCTTGCAGCAGATTCTTGTTTGAACATTTAATATTTTACTCAAAATAAGCATGCTCCCCATTTTTCTTAGAGAAATCTTAAAAACCTATTAAATTCAATGAACTTTTTTTGAATCTGCAGGAAGTGGAAGCTGAAAATGACAGCTCAGAATTATGAACTGCTCTATCCTGCAGGACTATTATCACTAAAAACCCAAGACATTTAACACCCAAGGTAGTAAATTTTTAGAAATATCCAGTTACTATGTTCATGCTTTGTCTCAGCATTAAAGCCTGACAATTTTTGTACAGAACTGAAATCTAAGATGGCCCTTTCCTCTAAGCTATCTTATATTGTCATCACAACCATTTTTAGAAAAAAATCTGCAGGAAGTACCAAAATATACTACATATTAAGAAAATACATATTAGCTTCAGGGCTACATGCCAGGATACAGATTATACTTCCTGGCTTCACTGATAACAAGGACCAAAATGAAGTATTGTCTGTAATGAAGTTACAACTCCTAATATCACTATTCATCATCAGTACCAGAAATTAGCCTTATTACTGTTATTAAAACTGAGGATCAAAAGTCTCTTTCAGAGAAGTAGTAGTAAATATAGTAAAAATAAGGTAAACTAAAAAGCAGCTTTCTGGAAGTGAAAAGTGGTAAGATGTCCCTCCTTCTTGTTCCACAGCACATAAATGCAAAGAAAGGAGGGAGAAAGAAGAGAAGAACTTACAGCTGTGACAGGACCAGTTAGCTTTAACACTCTTAGAGCTTTCTCTTAAAGAGGACATAAAAGGAGAAAAAACAGATGGATAGAAAACATCTTCCCTCCTGCCAACTTTGGGAACTCAAGCCAAAAGAAGTTGAGTAAGATTCCATGCTGTGTATCCCCCAAAGGCTCAGCTGCTGAATGTCATGACACTAATTTTAACAGTTCATCACTGCAGACAATCCTCTGGGGTCACATTTACCAAACAACACAGCACTAAGATGAACTAGACTGCATAACATAAGAGAAATCATAACTTAACTGAACATGGATAGAAGCAACACAAGTGCTTGTCAGCGAAGGCAAGCCTCTTAAATACCTCAAGAGTCCACACAAATCAATAGCTAGTATCTCAAGTGAACGTGATCATGCTGTTGCTCCTGCTATACAAATAAGCTGTCTCAAAAGGGACATGATAGGTGATCCACAGGAGGCAGAAAGTCCATGCATTTTTCCTCCTTCACCCCTTCCCAGGGGGCTTTTTTATGGCAAATATAATGCACATAATCTATAAACACTATTAACTACAACTTACTCTTTTGGTCCAAAAATGAAATAAAATTTAAAGTCTCAGACATCACTAAAGTTATCACTTTTCCCATGTTCACTTCCTCTGCCTTCTTCATCACTCTCACACTAAAGTGCCTTTTTCAACCCCCATGGCCACCACTCAGTTTGAAAATCATCTTCCTCAAATTGAGGAATTCTGTCCATCTTCTTCCTCTGTATATTGTGGGAATAGAAAATGGGTTTATTGAAGAGATGGAGGATTTTCTGACAGAACTTCTAAATAGCATATTCAGGATGGATCACTAAATTTTATCTGTCAAGTACCTGACTAAAGAACCCATGAATTTTGCATGTCTGTACATAAAACAGTTTTTCACTCCAGGACTGCTTCCTGAGAGACAGCATTGGCTGGAAATTGGCTTGACCACTGCCACCTGGAATTGCTAAGGATTTGCTGAAGAGTGTCTGCTCACTGAGTAATACCCTATGATTCTTCAGGCTCAAGCTGCACATAGGTTTATCTCTCACCAAACACTCTTTTTCTTTCAAGCCCCTGAGAAATCATGTGGTGGCTTGTGTCCTTTGTAAATGTTTTTTTTCTTCCCCTTGTGGAAGGGAGAAGGGACCAATGAATTGTTTGATACCTGGGGGAGGACCCTATTCCTGCAACCAGTTGATCCACCTGCCTTGGCAGTGTATTCTCTCTTAACTCATTTCCCCCTGGCTCTGCACTAACAGGAAATTTGATACAGTACTTCTGTGGAACTCCCTCATGAAAAAAAACAAAACAACCCACCAACCCTGTATCAAAACATTCTCTATTTGAGATAAACACGTTGCACTGCTTTTCTGAGCAGCCACACATCCTCAGTATTATGTGATCATCAGAACTGACAGAATCACAGTTACATTCAAACAGCCATAAACATTTATGAAGCTTAAAAGAAAAGATCTCAAATGCACCATTAAGGTCATATTGCTCTAGCTAACTCAGAAGTGGACAACACCAGTATGTGCAAGTTTGCTGTAGTCTATCGAAGCTGTTATCAATACCTCTTTGTCAAATATGGTATCAGCTAAGAGCAAAAATGTTCAGTTGTGGGAAGATACCACACAGTAAGTCCACAATACAACCAATTCAGAGTTTTATCCTAGAAAATTTAACTGAAATACAAATTAGGGAATACTCTTAACACAACAAAATCATTCAGTTGGCACGGAATTAATTTTACCTCAATTCAGCAAAATTTAAGCACATGCTCAAGTCTGGCTTAACCAAGTACAGAAATAGAGTCCACCCAGATTTTACTAAACAAAGACTTGGCTTACTTCTTTCCTTTACATTTGTATAAGCAGCAATGAGGACTAGTAATAACTTGCAAACAGCAAAGATAATGTTTACTGGAGGGGCATATGAGAACTGCAATATACTGTTAATTCAGATGTTCAGAAAAATACCATTTCATGCACCAATCTCAACTGGTACATTAAAAAAAAATAATCACAGTTAAGCATCTAAAATAAACATCATTTAATGTTAATGACAAGACACGGCTTGATCTCAGGGGCCTTTGAATCATATCCTGGAAGAAACACAGATGAATATGCATCATGTTTTTCAATCTTCCATTTTTCTTTCAGGTTAGCATTTAATTTCTTGCAAGTTCAGAAAGTCTGTTCGCAAACTACTTCACAATACCTTTGAAATAATCTAAGGTAAATTATACATTTCAAGTCCAACGTTATTCACTGTCAGTATTAAGAAAGCACTATGCCGTGACACAGATTCACTCTTCTAAGCAACAAGCCACTACCGGTTTCCAGGCTGACAGGCATTTGTTTCTGATAGAGCGACAATGTTACCATAGCAAGTTAGCACGATCTCAGAATCCGCTAAAAGGCAAGAGAAATCTCAGAATCCGCTAAAAGGCAAGAGAAATTAAGTCAAGCAAGGCCTTCTCTTGCCTTGCTCTCATCCATGACATCAGGTAATCTCATCCATGACATCAGGTAATTTTAAATACTTTCAGGACTTCTCCAATTCTAGATTTCAGCTTTCATAGATGTAAGACTTCAAACTTTTACAATAACTGCAAAACTCCTCAGTCTCATAGGCATTCCAGTAATCAGCTGTAGCAGTTTGAAGACAAAAAAACAAAACCAAAGAAAAGCAAAATTATAGTTTTACATTTCAAGGGCATGTCTGCAGAATGATCAGCTTAGAGTACCACTGGCTTTTCTCTCATATTTGAAAGTAAAGCAGCAAAACATTTTTTTTTTCCTATTCATGTCCACCACCTTCTAGTGCTTCAAGTACGAGGAATAAAATTTGCTTTTAAGGTGAGTTACATCACATGACATACAAAAGGGAAGGCAGGAAGCAGCACTGAATCGCCTTCTATGTGCACTTCAGTATTCTGCCTTCCCCTAAAATAGTGGGAATGACAATCCCAGAAGCAGAGCACAGCCCAGATATGCTGGAACAACATCTCATTTTTAGAGGCATCCTGTCCTGGTAAACTTCTGCTTCTTCTTCCCCCTCTCTCCCTAGTTGCATGGTATGATTTTCAGTATACACAAATATTTTTAAAAAACTCTGCCTAGGTCTCCAGTCATCCAGCCATTACTTACAGTTCAATTAAGTCACTTGCAATGAGAGAAATTCAGAAGAAACTGTGTAGAAAGTATTTTTAGTGAATCCTTGATGTAGTACTAAGAAAAAGCACCGTTATTAAAAACAAAGGGGAAAGCTCATCAACTGTCTTAGCAATGTCTCTTCAACTACTTAATCCTCTGGCTGTCATTACTGTACATTGTCACTGAAACTCACTAAAGGTTCTTTATCACCACAAAATATAACTCAGATTAATGTGCTTGTAAAATACTAGCTTAATGAGAGACTGAATAGGATGCGAAAGTAGGATGTAATTGTCCATATTAGCAAGTTATTACCAGGTCTCCTAACTGACATACCTAAAGGAGGTATAGTATTTAGAATGTTTTCTTGCAAACCAAAAGATTCCCCCTCAAACCCAGAATTACTGACCCAAGCAAGAGAAAGTGAACACTCCTTACACATGGACATGTAAGTATAAAACATGTTTAAGTACAGTAGCTCAATGACCAAAAACTTCTTAAGATTCATAGAATAGAACCAGAATCATTCAGGTTGGAAAAGACCTTTAAGATCATCCAGTCAAACTGTAAACATAACACTGCCAAGTCCAACACTAAACCATGTCCCTAAGCGCCACATCTACACATCTCTTAAATACCTACGGGGATGGCGACTCAATCACTTCATTGGGAAGCCTGTTCTAGTGCTTGACAACCCTTTCAGTCAAGAAACTTTCCCTAATATCCAATCTAAACCTCCCCTGGCACAACTTGAGGCCATTTCCTCTTGTCCTGTTGCTTGTTATCTGGGAGAAGAGACTGACCCCCACCTGCCTACAGCCTGCTTTCAGGTAGTTATAGAGAGCAACAAGGTCCTTCCTGAGCCTCTTCTTCCCTAGGCTAAACCACCCCAGTTCCCTCATGTGCTCCTCATAACACTTGTGCTCCAGACCCTTCACCAGCTTTGTTGCTGTTCTCTGGACACGCTCCAGCACCTCTATGTCTTTCTTGAAGAGCCCAAAACTGAATACAGTATCAAAGTGTGGCCTTACCGGTGCTGAGTACAGGGGGACGATCACTTCCTTCATCCTGCTGGCCGCACTGTTTCAGATACAAGCCAGGATGCTGTTGGCCACCTGGGCACGGTGCTGGCTCATGCCCAGCCAGCTGCCCACCAGCACCCCTAGGCCCTTTCCCCCCAGGCACTTCCCAGCCACTCTGCCCCAGCCTGGAGCGCTGCGTGAGGCTGGTGTGACCCCAGTGCAGGACCCAGCACTGAGCCTTGTGGAACCTCATAGAACTGGCCACAGCCCATTGGTCCAGCCTGCCCAGATCCCTCTGCAGAGCCTTCCTGCCCTCAAGCAGATTAACTTCGTGTTATCAAGCAAATTTACTGAGGATGCACTCGATCTCCTCATCCAGATCATCAACCAGCCCCAACACTAAGCCCTGGGGAACACCACTTGTGACCGGCCACCAACTGGACTTAACTCCATTCACCACAACTCTTTGGGTCAGTTTTTAACCCAATAGAAGAGTACATCTGTCCAAGCCATGGGTAGCCAGTTTCTCCAGGAGAATGCTGTGGGAAACTGTGTCAAAGGCTTTACTGAAGTCCAGGTAAACAACATTCACAGCCTTTCCCTCATCCGCTAAGCAGGTCACCTTGCCACAGAGAGAGATCAGATTAGTCAAGCAGGTGCTGATTGAGCCTGATTACCTAGTTGTCCTGTACATGCCACATGATGGCACCCAAGATTATCTGCTCCATAACCTATCCCAGCATGAAGGCTGGGCTGACAGGCCTGTAGTTCCTTGGCTCCTCTTTCTGGCCCTTCTTGTAGATGGGCATCACATTTGCTAGCCTCCAGTCACCCAGGACCTCCCTGGTTGGCCAGGACTGCTGATAAATGATTGAAAGTGGCTTGGTGAGCACTCCTGCCAGTTTCCTCTGTACCCTTGGGTGGATCCCATATGACCCCATAGACTTATATGTCTAAGTGGTGTAGCACATCACTGACCACCTCCCCTTAGGTTATGGGGGCTTCATTCTGCTCCTTGTCCCAGTCTTCCAGCTTAGGGGGCTGGGTACCCTGAGAACAACTGGTCTTACTATTGAAGACTGAGGCAAAGGAAGCATTAAGTACCTCAGCCTCTTCCTCATCCTTTGTCCTTATGTTTCCCCTGCATCCAATAAAGGATGGAGATTCTTCTTAGCCCTCCTTATGTTAATGTATTTCTAGAAATATTTTTGTCGTCTTTTACAGCAGTAGCCAGATCAAGTTCTAGTTGGGCTTCAGCCCTTCTAACGTCCCTCCTGCAGAGCCTCACAACATCCTTGTAGTCCCTGAGTTGCCTGCCCCTTATTCCAAAGGTCATAAACTCTCTGTTTTTTCCTGAGTTCCAGCCAAAGTGCTCTCTTCAGCCAGGCTGATCCCCTTCCCCACTGGCTCATCTTTTGGCACATGGGGATGGTCTGCTCCTGCACCTTTAAGATTTCCTTCTTGAAGAATGTCCAGCCTTCCTGGACTCCTTTGCCCTTCAGCACTGCCTACATAGGGACTCTGTCAACCAGACCCCTGAGCAGGCCAAAGTCGGCTCTCTGGAAGTCCAAGGTTCCTGTGATATCATTCACATCGAGGTAATCTAAAACATGAACTATTCTGGCTCCTCCCCTCTTTTGCTCCATCAGTTAATCTCTTCATATATTTAAGGAATACAACCTGAAGTCTTTCCAAAAGACAAAACAAAATAGTCTTTCCTTCACTTACTATCTACTTGGAAAAGACTGCAGCAGTAACTTTTACTTACAGAGGTTTTTTTGACCTGCAGTAACTATGAGTATGGTCTAGTAACAGTATTAGCAAAACCCATGCCTCCATAATGCAAGTGCAGCAAGCTTTAGAAGTCAAACAAGGTGCTTTCACAAACAGATGAACAGCTGCTCTTATTTATTCAGGATATAAGAAATGTCTTGGAGCCATTAAGATTGTTTTCTCTCTTGTTGAGTTAAGCTTCAGATCAAATGAAAGACTGAAGGTGAAACTAGCCCATTAATAAAAAAGTAAACAAACATCAGAAGCAATACAAGCTTCTTTCCATAGGGTGCTAAATCCATTGCACAGCATACCTTTTTAGCTAAGTTGGATAAATGCTCACAAAGCCTATGAGTCACAACCAATTTTCTACACACATGGATTCATACTGCATGTCCCTAATCCACAAATGTTCCCTCTTCCCCTTTTAATAAAGTCAATCTCTAGAACAATGTATTAAAAGTTTAACTGAGTAGAATATTAAACTCCATCTGGACCTCAACCAATTTTTAGTGACATTTCCCCTAACCACCTACGCTAGAAGTTGAAAGAGTGAAAAACATGCAAATAACATTACCATAGAAACTAAAGGCAGAAAAGAAGGGTGTTTACTTTTGTTTGCATCACAGTCCCTCAAGTTCCCACTGCTGCTTTATGCTATGTGCTTACAGAGGCTGCCTTGTCTCAGTAACTGTGTCCTGTTTGCTGGATGCTCCAAAGCCCTTAAAAGAAGGTGTGCACTGAGGAAGGGTAGCTTACATGTTTGTGGGCAGGTGAGGGCTTCTCATTGGCCAAGGTCCTGAAACGCAGAGTCTGCAAAATAAAGGACAAAAGATCCATTAGGCCAGAGCAGTATTACTAGCTGTATTTTTGTAAA
Source organism: Falco rusticolus (assembly GCF_015220075.1). Taxonomy (NCBI): domain Eukaryota; kingdom Metazoa; phylum Chordata; class Aves; order Falconiformes; family Falconidae; genus Falco; species Falco rusticolus. Next base: position 108,346,270 of record NC_051187.1, on the reverse strand, counting down.
TAATATAAAGATTTTTATTTATTTTATATATATATAGATATTTTTTATTATTTTTTTTTAGCAGAATGGCTCTGACTAACTATTAAACCAAGCAAGTTCTTGTGCAATACAACAGTTCATCTTGGCACCTAGATTCGCATGTTACTGCTAAGCTCTTCATACCCTCAGCAGGATGGCATAAAATAAAGATGTTTTTCTTCTTGGACATGTTGCACAACATCTACTCTTAAGCATGTATTTCTGAATTACACAGTACAATATTGGACAGGGAAAGAACGCAGCTTAAAATCAAAGTAACTGCTTCTGACATACAAAGTCTAATTGCATGTTTCTCCATTAAGGTGACCCTAATGATTTGTATCATGCTGATGCCAAAAAGATTCAACCCTAAGTATTGCTAGCAGGATGTGTACTGCCACAAAAAAAAAAGGAACTTGCTCTGAAAAGCATGATTGAAACTAAGGAAAAGGGATACATGGCAACGTAAAGGCAAACAGTTAAATGAGTCCCCCCAGACCAAACACCTTCAGCAAGACAGTTCAGAAAGTCTACAGCAATATCACTTAAACAGCTACGAGATTTACAGGAAATTATCTTACTGTATCAATTAACATAGTTGGAAAAATCATATGCTCTTGATGCATATTTCCTTTATGATGTGTAAAAGAGCATACTGAAACTCTAAATAAGCGTTCACAACCCCAAGGAGTAAGACCAAATCAACCTCTAAGTAGCTCATGGCAACTGCATTACTGGTGTACAGAAACAGTTTATGTACAGTCCTGAAAAACTTCTAGGAATAAAATGTAAATACTGTCCCTTGCACTGGCTCTCTGCAAGGGGCAATTTTAGTTTCTCAGGTATGCTTGCAGTTTGTCTGGAAGAGGTGAAGTGTTCCCTGGAAGAGAGGCTGGAGGGATGTCACCCACAAAAGGCAACTCAGAAGTGAGGAGCTGAGTAGGAAGACAACCACGCTCTAAGACCCATGCTCAGTCCACCCACACAATGGCCAGTAGGTTTCAGTGAACCACCAATACTCTCCAAGAAAGTGACATTCAAATATTATGGTCTTCATTTTATCTCCTTTTCAGAGTATGAATAATTTCTGCACAATACAGCAAAAACAGGAACTACTGGGACATTTAAGCATAATACTACGATGCACAGCATTTTTAGAGCACTAAACATAGTCTTAAACCTCTCACCTACCAACTTGTACTTGAATATGCCAATGCTTTCAAGTAACACCGTGGTCTGAAATGAAAAATTATTTCAACAATGAGCAACTGACCTGCCAGAATATATTATCTCCTTTCCATAACCATCACTTCTACTATAGCCACATATCAATTTTATTTCCAGACTGAATGGGAACAACAGGAACTTCACAATTAAAGATCCAAACCTCATAATTTGAAACCCTAACCCATGTACAGATGACAAAATTATAACGTTTTTCCTGGATCCATGAGTACTAGAAATGTCTGTTACTCAAATGAAAAACTATCAGATATGAAAGCAGGATCTATATTCCAGACTAATGACCTTCTTCTGCATCCTTTTTAGATAATGAAGGTCTGACGCACACATAATTAGAAGAAAAGCTGTTGAGATAAAGGCAGAACAGGAAAAAGAACTCCTTTAGCTCACCTAACAAAGGTCTAATATTTGCTACTGAGATGCCCTAGAAACTTAGGAGTTCAAGGCAAGAGTAGCTTCTGGAGCTGGAATCAATTGAAACCATTTTTTTTCCTTAAACTCATTCAGTATTTTAACTGTTTAAGTCACCCTTCCTTTGAAAGGGTTGGAAGAAAAAGGCACTAAACTATTTTCACCCTACAGTATGCCTGAAGGCTGATTAGCGTATCAGTAGAGTAACATCGTAATCCTTAACTCTTGCACACACTATGGTTTCACCCATACCAGCAATAAGATGTGACTTCAAAATTAACTGCTGCTGAAGCTGAATCCTCCCTGAATATGTGAGCTAGGATAGAGCATAAAACACACATGTCCTGCAGCAAAGTGTTTTAAGTTTTCAAGTGTATAATTTCTCCATTTGTAATATCCATGCATCTACACTAATTTCTTAAGGAAAGCAGCCATGTGAGAAATTGCAAGCATGCTACCCTTGAGGTGTGGAGAAGGAATTTATGATCAAGTCAAGAAATATACTTCAGTGGATCAATACAAGTGTCCTATAATGACCTTCAGCTCCCACATACAAAATGGAATGAATTCTACCCATCAGAAAACCACCTCCCCAGTTTTACTGCACTCAGTTAAGAAGTCCTCAAAAAGCTCAAGGACTAACTTTTGCATGTTAGCTTATGATCTATTAGAAAAATATCTGAAGGTGACATTATTTGCAGGTCTCTGCACTTTTCAGAATCAGCCCACTTTCCAAGAGCCACTTAGACTTTAACGTTGCCCACTACATGCAGTAAAGTTTCCCCACACCGATTTTTCACTTATTATACTGGTTATCTTTGATTCAGCAGTGCAAGTTTTTCAGAAGTCCTCTTTGCAACCAGTTCTCTCCAAATTCACATACTCTGTTCCTTTCCCACCTTTCAGGCTCCTCTGCTCTGCCTTAAGAGTTTGCATGGGCTATTAGAAGATGTGAGGTTACCTTAGAACCTATTTTCACATAGCAACTTAAATAAATGCAGGTTATCTAGAACTCAAGTCCTTGCATATGCAAGCAAGTAAAGCAACTGCACTACACTATTCTGCCAGTTACAGCAATAAAAACCAGTTGCTAATTAGCACTAATGCACTCAGTCACCAAAAATCCTACTCAAGGATTGGATTGACATTTGGGCTCATAGGAAGAACGTAAATTCAGTTTTTTCACCCACTTTCCTACAGGTAAAGAAAGCTGGGGTCCTTGTCAAAATATTTTGCTCAGATTAAAAAACTGACTATTACCTCCATTGCCTATTTATTATGTGACCCTACAAAAACTCAATTTCATTTTATCTCAGACTGTCAGCTATTTTTCCTTTCACCTCCATTTTGCCAATTTGCTGCAGTGAAATAAACTGGCACACCACATGTACTTAACGTAATAGGTTTCTAAGTCCTAGAAGGGTGCTGCTGCTGCAGCAACCACTGCCTAGAAATATATCCAAACAGGTTTAGGTGTCCTATTAATAAACCGATATATGTTTCTGCCAGGTTAGAAAGCTTCATTACATGAATCAAATGGCAAGAATAATATATAAGTACATTTTATAATCTTTTTCCTAAGCCATATTTATAGCGCAGAATAGTAATTGCATAAAACCAGCTACATGCTATGTATAAGGAACTGTAACTTCTTGACACTCTCAAGTGTTAATATGTATGTTGTGACTCACGAGCAATCTCCTCTTCATGGGTGACAGTTCATTGCGAGTGGTTGGGCTGCCTAACTGCACAGCAAGATTTTACTACCAGGCAGCTGTAAAGCTTACATATCAGACTCTGGTTCTGCTTTGCATTTCTGAGAGTTAAGGGTTAGGAAAACCACCATAAATGGGGAAAAAACCTGGATAAATAGCCTGTAACAATTGAAAGAAGCATTTAAATTCAGTATAATTTTTAGGCTTAAGATTCTGGCAAAAAAAAAACCCATGGAGACTTTTCCCTCATTAATGAAGCTTTCCCTCTCAGCTAAAATGAAGTATGATAACAGGAAGTACTGTGAAGTGAGAAGTTTTTACTTCAATATACTTAGTACTCTCTTTAAACCAAGTCAGGCATAGCCCCTTTCATTGAAGTATGAAAAAGGACGACAAACAGGAAAAAGGAGATTATCTTGGCTGTGAACTGCTAATATAACTGCTTTCTTGCTCAATTCATCTCACTTCCACCAAGTTGTCTCCAGAACATCTTCGCCTGTCCCTTTAACCCTCATCCTTCCAACTTCATAGCTTAATCCTCTGGGACCACTATATCCAGAGGAGGACTAGTCCCATGTATGCTCATTATCAACAGAACACATTAAACGCATAATACATGCTGCTCAAGTGAACACAAGGGGCAAATTCAGAGACTGAAAGAGTCATTATCATAATCATCAGCTATTATGCTTCTTTTCAACTAAAGCAGAATAGTAATGATTGCCTCAAGTAACTATTTGATGGGTTCTTAAAAACTAACCTCTGATGCTGGTGAAGGAAAGCTCATTTGCTATTATCACAGCCACTGTGACAGTTAGACAAGAACTCAGTAGTTACACTACCCACTGGATAAAAAGAAGAAAGCCTGGTTTGCTTTCAGTGTGCCAAATTCCTTCCAATATTGGGACACCGATGGAGACCCCCTTCAATTACTTCACACCACGTGTTTCAGAACACTTTCATGCTTCAGCTCCCCACAGGCTTTTTCCATTTCAACCACTGAAGTCAAACAAGATGGGACACTTCAGCATTGCAGCTGACAACCTTTCTCCATCCAAGAGAATTTTCACCCATAGACATCATGCAGGGTCTAAGCATAAACTGCTCCAAGAGCACCTAATATGCTCCACCAGATTATTTTTAAGGACTGCACACGATTCATGTCCAGGAAACAGGCTGGCAATAAAAGGGAGTTAGCTGCTTTTGATGCATTCATCAGGAAATTAAAAATAACATAATTTGTGGCAAATACCTTCACAGAAAAATACCTTCTCAAAACCTCCAATTAAGAAATACCCAGATCATCACAAAAATTGTAACCTTCATTAGAAAGCTTATGTTTTTCAGGAACCATTTCACTTAATTGAAGACACGGCCAAATAAACATAGGGAGAATTGTTTAAAAGCTGCTCAAATCCCCCAACAAGCTATCTCAGGTGCCATGTCTGAGCTGAGAACATTCCTAAAACAGTTCCTAAAAGGGATCTTGTTTCCTAATCAACAGTATATGCAATATCTGATTTTAAGCAAAGGATTTTTCTTTCACCTATATTAAACTGATGTCCTTCGATAGGAGAGAGCATCACTTCTGACCAAGTAGTGTCTGCAACGATTTAGTGGAGTAAGCTCCCCCTAGCAGTAGAGACCATAAAGGGAGCAACAGGCCTGAAAGATAAATTCTTTTAATAAGTCAACAAATCACCAAGGAGTATAAGCTTGAAACTCCTCTTAGATTCATACATGTTCAAATTCACAAGCCAAACTCATCTCCTCGTTGCAGTGCTATAGGTGAGGTCAGCTTTTTACAGTATACACTTTCTGCCTCTTTGCTCAGACTCTCAGTATGCTGTAAGGTGCAGCTGGGTTCAGATACATAGTGGTTACCAGCATTTCCTTACAAAATGTCTTGTGTGGTGATACATGGCTTGGATGCTTTGGCCTACTTAACAGACAAGGTTCAACTTGCAACTTAGCATCAGCAGAACTACACTTCTGATGCATGCTAGAGTCTGAAATGAAGTTGCTCACACTAAGTGAGCTATTTTTAACAGTCAGAAAGACCATTTCCAAACCAGTTGCTATGCTGGTTCTGCACAGTGCATCAATGCACTGAAGTCACTTTTCAGCCAACCTTCTCAAGCAAGATTGACATTCATTACCACTAGGGACTGAGGATATTTTGAAAACAAACTGCCCATGAAGTCAACTCTGTCATCTAATGCTTCAAACTGAAAAAAAGCTATTAACCTACCCTCTGCAGTCTAAAAGGACAAAGGTAACAGCTTTGGTAAGCACTCATTTGTTCTTTATAGAGCAATTAGCACATCACTAAAACTTGCTGCAGACCAACATTTGGAGTTGGACATTCCACAGATGAAAGAACACTAGTTGCACCCTACACACAAGTAGAGATTTATCCAAATGATGCTTTCTACAGATAACATACTACCCTAGAGAGGGAATGTTAAGAGTATTCAGTTTCCTATTGGAGAAAAGCCATCTGTGTATTAGTAATATGGTGCCTCTTGCCCTGAGATTGTCTGGATATAACTTACCTAGAATCTCCTGTGAAAGCTGGCTTTCTATCATGCAACCAATGCCCTCCCTCCCCCAGGGATCATTACCTACTTGCTTCATATCGCTGCCCAATGAGATTGTGGATAATTTCTTTTTAGAACCTAAGCTTTCAGTAGCTATAAGATGAGCAACAGTATAATACACAGCTCAAGAACTGTACGCCTAGGAATAGGTCTTTGTAAAAACAATGGGACTCCAGCTTTTAATGTTGTAAATAAAACCAGCAGGTGTGGAACACAGCAGGACTTTATAACTGCAGACCAAAGCAGTTCCTGGCAAAAGGAGAGCTAAGTGAAAAAGTTTAACAGTAGTCCAGGTGGGTGATCCTGTCACCATGGGATTTATCTCTAACACTCCCAGACCCTGAATCACATTCCATCTGAAGAACAAATACTGGTCCAATTTAAGGTAACTGTCTTGTGTTGCTCACTACCTGATAACATTGAAGAGGTAAAGTGTTTCTGCCAGGCCTCTGATGCTGAGGCCTTAATATAATGTATTTAATTTTCTACCAACTCCAAGGGACTGGAACTAACAGTTTGTACCAAAAAGATGGGACAGTGATTGCACACAGCATGTCCTGCACCTTCTCAGGAAAAAGCACCGCTACTTTTCATTACTTTTTCTTGAGTCCTTTTCCTCTTCGATTTACAGAGATCACCTGTATCACCTTCTCTTCACAGCTGTGAAGAAAAAGTCCTCATTTTAAGTTGATTAATCTGGCTTACTGCTCGAGGTCTGCAGGTTTTCCCCTATAGTCTGGAACACGGTATTCTACAAGCACCTATCTTGAAATTGCTTTCTTACTGGCAAAATTGCTCCAACGAACAAATTCCCCTAATCAAATTGCCCTAGGCGGATCCAAGTCTTTCAGTTACATTGCCAGCCAGAAAAATCAGCCCTGTACTAGATGTTTTATGTTGACATACAGCACATTTTAAAGCTGCCATTCAGCCAAAAAAAGTTTAAGAAATGTGCATTTTCATCTTACGTTTCTTGCTTACATCCAAGTGATAAATAATGTATGTTCATACTAAAAATTAAGAAGAGAAGGCACAAATGTCAGCCTAACACTGGAACTGTGGAAAAATTAGAGCTGAAAGATTTATGAAGAATAACTTTAGGAAGAAAACAATTGTGGAATTAAGTAACCTAAACCAGAGGTAGAATCATAGAATAGTTTGGGTTGGAAGGGACAATTAAAGGTCCTCTAGTCCAACCGCCCTGTAATAAGAAGAGACATCATCAACTAAATCAGGTTGCTCAAGGCTCCATCCAATCCAACCTTGAATGCTTCCAGTGATAAGGCATCTACAAACTCTCTGGGGCAACCCTAGAAAGGGTGGGTCACGTATTTAAAACATGACCTCATATAATACCTATTCAAGCAGCTCAAGCATAATTGCAGACTATGGATCTCTACTTTCAGTTTTTACAGACCTGTGACCTTAAGCAAAACCTTTTAACAACTGTGTGTGGTTTACAGCATTACCCTTCACAAAATGGAACAATAAATCTTTTTCAAGACTTACATTACTTTATAGTTTATACTGCACAGCAGGAATGATCTAGGTACAAGGGTTTATAACATCCTCTAAAATTCTAAAGCACTTTGCAGTATTATGCAGAAAGCTGCATAACTGTAATTGTTCTTGAGAAAGGCTTTAATATTTCAGACAAGCTACAAGCTTACTCTAAGCATGAAATACCACTAGCAATAGAACCTGACATATTGTATATAACGAGAACACCATAATGACTGTTATGAGCATTCTCAACTAAAACAGTCCATTAAGTTATACATCCATTAGAAATCAATCAGGCAATTAAGTGTCAGGAATCAAATTATTCAGGCAATGCAAGCTCTGCAGTTGTTTGCTGAGTCCCTGTAAGCATGCTCAACTCCCCTATACCAATTACTGTAATAATCTCTGTATTGGTAACATATTCATGTATGAGGAAACAGTCTTCTGGATTCAACAAACCAACGCTGCATAAATCATTTCAGTGATGAGATCAGCAATTCCCTGACCCAAATCCTGTGTCCAAATGAGGTGACTGCAAATCTTGTTTTTAACCAATAGTTTGCTATCTCAGCCTCTATGAACTCATGGCCCACCACTCTCCCCAAATCAGCCATTCTCTGTAGCACTTCATTTTCTGCTTAATTGTAGCATAGTTCCCCTGTTGGATTACCTGTTCACAATTGACTCAAAAAACCCCCCATTAAAGTCCCTTAATGGGTGGAATATCCACTTTCTAATAAATGGCCAACACCAGAACATTCTTAAAGAACAGGAATATGGCAGTGAAATCACTCCACCTCAGCTGAAATCCAAAACTTTTATGACCAATATACTTTCAATCCAAATATGGCCAAATGGCCCAGAAGCCAACTAGCTTCTACCTTCAGCTCTTTGTTGTAGGAAGACTTATGGTTTCCAGCATGAAAACTCATTGCTCTCCCATACATTTAAACAGAGAAACTGTTATGCTGATGCTGCACTGCAGGTAAGCGTGTCTGAATTTGGAGATTAACTTTAACAGTCCAGTGGTACATGGGCCTCTCCAACTCTGGGGTAAGGCTGGAAGCATTGGTCAGGTCCAACTACTCTATTGCTGGACACAGATCAATAGCCTTATTAACCCAGTTGCTAATACACACCTTTTGTGTTCTTCCAGTACTTCCATAACCTGCTGTCTTATTTCTTGAAGGCTTCAGGGAGCTGGACTTGATGATCCTCATTGGTGTCTTCCAACCTGAGATATTCTATGATTGTATGATTCACCTGCCCTTCCTCTAATCCTTCCTGTCTCAGGCTAACTACTTAATAAATACTCTTCCCCATTACCTCAAGCCATCATTCACTCTCCTGCACTCAACCTCCATCCTCCACAAGCAGAGTATCAGCAGGTATTACTTTGCTCCCAATAGGAGAATATCTCCAAGATCATGTCTCTCCCATAAGCAGGGTATAAGCATATATGTGTGCAGGCATTCCTTTTCTCTGAATGGGAAAACATCATGTTTCTCCCCTAACACACCTGAATCAGCAGTTGAGCTCAATTTGATATAACATTACAAACATAGCTATTACAGTAGACCAAAGAACAAGTCTACGATAATGGTTGCAAAACTAGCAGTCTGCCTCAGGTATCACTCTTGATACCATGGCTAACACTGCAGTAAAGCAAAAGAAACCAGATGAAAAGTCACAGCCTTCCCTGCCTTAGCAAGCCTACTTCCCCATAGCCCTTTCAATTGAGCCCTGCAGGCATGGCAGCATTATAAAGCAAATAATGAAGCATCTGGAGAATCTGCAATGGGAGTACTCCAACACACAGCTCATTACCAGTTCATTACATTTTCATGCAGCAGAACAGGTACTGGGCTAGTGCCCAGTCTTTGAAAAGAATGAAGTTAATAAGATTAGTAGGTGAGGACAGAGAAGTAAATCTAGAATTATTAGAAAGCTTAAGGAGACAGTAAAGAAATAAAACCAAGGGTGGTGGTAAGGAAAGTGAAATATAATTTGAAGAATTCCTCATGACTAAAAAGAAAATATTAGGTGTCTTAGTAATAAGTCGAGTTCTAGCATTCACATTCCCTCCGTCCCCTGATATCTACCTGACAGACTGCCAGCACTATCCATGCCTGACTCCAGCTGCTCTTCTGTTGTCACTGCAGGCAGATACAGGGCAAGTTTCTTAACTTATATGATCCTTAATAACCTGAAGAGAAAACACTAGTGAAACTGACAGCTTTTTAACTTCAGCTTCATATTTGATATCTCAGAACTTTTAGTTTTACAGTTATCTATAAACACATAGCAGTTATTACAAACCTCCATACACTGCATTATGGCATTTCTATGTTGTGCTTTTTGAACAGCTTTAAGGACAGGGTTACACATGCCACACACCTGTACTCAGTCTTCCTGCTCACATTTCACTTTTTAAATGTAGTTTCTTATTATTCCGAAGATGTATTCAAAAAATAAAGGTATTCCTTGAAATAGAAATCAAGTGAAAGAGTAGCTAGAATGGCACAACATCAGTTCAGGTATTTACAATTGCCTGTTTACATACAAACACCCATGAACCACAAACCACAAGGGGCAAGTGCAGAAACTCCATTTGCACACAGTGTAGCTTAGATTTGCAAGTATAGGCAAGCTTCCAATTATCCACAAGAAAAATCAGTGCAAGCTCTTCTCTGAAGAAATGGCCCTAGGCCTGTTTGTAAAGGTCTAATCCAATGCCTGTGGAAGTCATTAAGGATATTTCTACTGATGTTAATTGGCTTTGGAGTTTTGGGATTGCCTTGGCATCATATAGACTCTTGTTTTTTTCAGTGACACACACAAGGTCTGATACTACCATTCTCATATAGCTGCGAATTCGGTAAGAACATTTGCTGAACAAAGAGCATTAAGACTGATCTAATAAACCAGGCAAACAAAATATGTGAAAACAAAGCCTGTCTTCTCAACACCACAAAATACTAACTAGACCCAGGGGGAACTACATGATCTTCACATGAAAACCACTTGAAAAAAACCCATCAATATCAGCTTGTTACTGCCCGATTTAAATCAAAAGTAGCCTTACTGCTTCAATTCAGAACACATTAACACATGCATCCAGGATAAAGGGCAGCCAGAGAATGCATGTAGGTCACTCATGAATTTCCAGTTTTCTACCATATTCTGAAATTGCATGTCTGTACACCTGATTCACCAGATGTGTTTCAAACAGTCTGTTCAGATACTAAAGGAAACAGCAAAAAAACTTGAGCAAGCGTGCAAGCATGGCAGTGTCTGGTGTCCCCTGATCCCCATCAGGCCTGGGGAGCTAGAGTCCCCTTTGTCTAATGCACATAGGATACAATAGTCAGCTCCTCCCAGTACACCTTCCCAGCAGAGAAATTGCCTCCCTCTTTATGTGCCCACAAAAGGTTAAATACCAAATAGAAACAATTATAAGCTACATTTTTCCACAGATACATGCTGACCCAACATGCTTGTTTGGTGAGGTATTTGTAGAGAACTACCAAAAGCAGTGTGAATACAGGAAGATGAATATATTTTTATTGCTTTTAAAACAGATTCAGTGAAACAGGACTAGATTTAACAAGTTACTTTCTGAACTCATCCACAAAAAAAGTCTCCCCTCTGCATACACATGGTCTTTCAGCAGACCAAAAGCTTCAACACTGGACAGAAAATTATGTCAGGGACAGGAAAGATTCACAAGTTATGTACAAAGAAACAAAAGAAAACCAGGGATTGTGGCAGTTCCAGGACCTGCCTCAAGCTGGCAAACCTCATGGCTACTCTGTCAGCTTTAGAGTGCCTTTGAAGGGATGGAGCTGATAGCATTTGAGGGGTGCGGGTTATCCAACTTCTACATTTAATTAAATCAACTGGTCCCAAAAGGAGAAACTCTCATAGCAAGTAGATTTGCTATATCCTCAAAAGCACATGCCTGACATTTTAAAAGACACACCCAAAAGCCAGAAATTTACTGGACATAGTAGTAAATGCTTTTGGAAAGACAGAAACCAACTTATACTAATGCTACATGCTGTTTTTATGAAGCTTTGCCCAGGAAGAAAAGATGCTGTGCTGGGTGCTCTAATGCATCAGCTCCTAGGAGACAGGGGGCCTGGCATAGAAAGACTTGCAGAAACACACTGGGGAAGCAGAATCAGCTACCTTCAGAAGCTCAATACAGCTGTTCTCTTTCCAGTGTATGATATGACTCAAACAATACATTGGTAAAGTCTGTGCTGCAGGTAACCTAGGAAAACAAACAATGGGCAGAGAGAAGCACTAAAAGATAAGGCAATATAGTCCAGATTGTCAGTGGGTCACTGAGAAGATGATCAGCTTCTCAGCCTCCAAAAACCTGATACAACCACTGGAATTAAAAATTGTCTTCCCCCAAATAGATAAATACTTCTATGCTGCACAGAGATGAAAGTATGCTTCTTAAGGTGGAGATGTGAGGCAGTTGTGGTTTTTTGGGGGATGTGGTGTTCCTTCATTTCACTTATTCCAAGTACTCCCTATAGCCTGTAATACCTCAGACTCTTAACACAAAATTCTCTCATAACCATGGGCCAGCATCACTTTCAAGAGTTAGCTGGGCAAACATGAAAAGGACACTTATTCTTCAGCTTTCACAATGGTGAGCACTCTGCGCTAATTTACAAGGTGCTGTGCAACCCTGTGGACAAAGTTGTTATCCGGGGAACGAAAAACCCATCTATGCGAAGTAGATAAGCTGGCACTTGATTGCAGAGCTGGGTGCTCAGTGAAATCTCCACAAATTAAGCACATCTATGTTGATTTCACCATTATATTTATACACAAAAAGTACAAAGTAGTAGACTTCCAGTTATAATGACTGGTTATTAATTTGCATATAATTATAATATCTGCTGTGTGATCGGCTTCTGTTACTACGCTTGTGCAGAGGAAGGGTCTTCACCTTAGCAAGGGCCTTTTTGATCTGTGGGTGTGTTCTTTAGTATCATAATGAAGGTAGTTCACTTCAGGACACCTTGAATGTAAGTTTTGTTGCCAAATTGGACAGCTAGATATCCACCTTGCCAAGTTGTCCAATAATTCATCCTACACACAACAGAAACCAGGTGCTCTGATTATGGTCTAGAGAGTAAAAACTAAGGCTTGCATGGTCCAAAGAACAGGGACTTTTAAGTGACTGTCTCAAACTGCCCAGACTGAAATTCCAAAAAGCAGAATCATAGAAGTATGACATACTAATGTAGCAAAATACAACCTCATGCTATAACTGCCTTTTTTTATTGAAAGTCCTTTTCAGAAAGAAGCCTGTGTTGCATCCAATATCCAGTAGAGCAGCATATAGTTAAATAGATAAGATATTTGAGAAGTATGACTTCCTCACCTTTGATACAGCTTCACCAGTTCTCCAGCTGTCCTTTTGAGCCACTAGAGTATACACAGAACAGATCTTCCCCAAAAGCTGCAAACTTTGTTACAGACAACTACCAGGGTTTTTGGGACTGCTGTTCAAAGCGGTTAGATGCTTGCCATTTATGGTAAATACCTACCAACGAGTTCCACACATCTCAGCATTATCACCTTCACCCTGGAAACTATCCCATCTTGAAGCAATGCAGCTCTCACCCCTTGAAGACACAATAAACCCATACTACTGCACTGATGCTTTGATGCTGGAAGTTATCTTTCTTCAATCGCTGAGCACCAAGAACAGAAAGAAAAAGCCTAGCTCTCTTGCATCAGTCAGAGTCTATCTAACTGTGTCCTTCTCACTTTATGTGAACATGTGTTAATACTGCAGATCCAGGTACACCAGGCTGACCAGACAAAAGAAGATTCACCATGACATGGAAACCTACAGCAGCAGATAGAATAGTAAAACTGAAGCTATGCAAATTAATTCTGATGCTTGCCTTGTGCTGCGTCCAACCCTATCAAAGCCTGGAGAGCTTGTTTTCCACAAGTGCTAAATATGGGAAATACTGGCTTCTTGCATTTTCACTCTGTACAAGCCAAAACCAGGTTCTTTCCTGTTAAAGCTCCTACCCAGTCTGAATCAAAACAATGTAAACTGAATTACAATATGAAAACTTATCTTACACTCTGAGAACTGAAAACTGACATCAAAATTGGTAACACACTTGCTCCATGGACAGCTATTGTAGAAATACTACTACTCCGGTAACAAACATGAAGTTCAGATTATATCTGTTCACACTTTTTGTATATGGCTGATGTCTATTTGAAAAGATTTAATTAGTGAAGATAAGGATAAAGATCAGAGGTAAAGTTTCTTCAATTTTAGTCATCTTACTCCTCATCTTTCTTTATAGCTAGCAAAGCCTACATTAACAGCTTTTGTAAGTCTTGATCCAAAATAATAAATCAATAAGCCTAGACTTCAACCGAATCAAGTACAAATTCCCTCTGCAAGCAGCTGAATTTCAACCGAGTTCTGTTGATTACACGAGTATTAAGATTGAGATAAAAATCTGATGAATTCCAGTGGTTTTTTAAGCAAATTGAAGTATCACAAAAAAACCATTGAAGTTTTACAGCCAAAACACATTAGTAACTTTTACTACACCCACCTCTATGTTAAATGCACTGATTCACAGCCTGATGGCAACATTAAATTAGAGAAAGCAAATATTGTCCCAGCTATACCATGGCATTTCCTTAGAACACATATTGCACATTCTTCTTTTTAATGCCTTTAAAAGGATACAAACTATGGTATTTCAGGCTAAAAACACATGTTAAGCAGCATGTAGTCTTAGCTCTCCCTCTGCACACCTTGAATACTACTTATTTCTTGCTTTTGCCATGCATCTGTTATTAGAAAACCCTCTCTCAAACTTTTACTGCTTCATTAAACATTAAACTTTTCACTATTAAGTGTTTAACATGACAATTCTCCTACCTTACCTGAGGACTTTTGGTATTATTGGAATACAAATACATTTTAAATCACAAATTGATGATGTTTATCCTAACAGCTGCAGCAGGAGAAATGAGTTTAAGAGAGTTACAAGTATTATTGACAAAGTGCATATTTAAAACAGTTTGCCAGGCCAGGTAAAAATTACACTATACCAAACACCTTTAGGACAACTTCTGCGAAACTGGAAATATCTGAACTCCCACTCACAAATTATTACCCAAAGAAGCAGACGGCAACTGAAAGAGACTCTAGCTTTACAGGCAAGCATCTCCCATTATCCACTCTATTGTGGCAGGGTGCCTTCCCACCCTAATCCTGACCTTTATTTCCCATAACACTGCTCAAGTGATAACCATCAGTGGTGGTCATAATGTATGCAGCTAGTTGTGATGATATCAAATGATTAAGGGACTGATTAATAAAATCAAATGTATTGTTAGAGGCTTGACTTTAAGACAATCAGAACAAATGAATTATTAATGGTTAATTTAAGATATAAGCATTTTTGTATGTCCTGCTCAGCACTTTCTTAAGCACCAGCAAGATCTTTGTTTAAATGAAGAAAGTACCACCACAAGAGGAATGAACTGAGTTTGACTAACTAGGGGAAAGGTAATTCTATCAGGGGGAGATCGTGACCACTGACTCAGGAAACGCCTCAGACCCAAAAAGAAGTTGAGACTGAGCATGGGAACTAATTAAAATGAGAAGCGAGAATTACTTGACAAATAGGAAACCAAGTATTAAGTAATGAAGGAATTATGTAACTTGTAACCAATGAAGACTGCCATCTTTGCTTGCTGAACTGTATAAATAGTGTAAAGTTTTGACAACTGGGGAGCTAGGCATTTGTGGGTGACCATCTAGCTACCTAATTTATGCAAACTAGAATAAAGAAATGAGGAATATCTCAATTTGGTGCGTGAATTGGCACTGGGTGATGAACCCCACCTACAGGACAACAGTGATGGCTGCGTCTAACTCAAAGTGGGTTCAGGGGAGACACAATAGCCAAGTGCTAATTCGAACAATGTTCCCAGCTAACCACAGTGCTGGTCAAGGTCTGACTCAAACCAAGTTTGAAAGAACCTAAATTCTGTAGATAGTAATCAAATACGACTATAAGTCAATTATCTTACTCCATAAATAGTAGACAGCCCAGGGCCTGTTGAGTTCTCCTGCATGGCAGCGGGCTGCACACCAGTATCTCCCCTTAAGCAGGGACGCCTCTCAAGGTTACTCCTCAAGGCTGAGATTCCTTGCCATAACAGATTCTCAGTAAGTGATTAACAGCATGCTAAATTTTGAAATCTTAATTAAGTGGTATACAGGATTGCTTGTGCACATATAATCCTTTAGATATAAATCCTTGACCATGTCTGGCACTAAGTCTGGCTCTAGCCACACCTAAACTCCCCTCTGAGAAGTTTAGAACTCTAAAGGGTCCTTTCTGAACCCCATGACTCAACAGGAGGGTCTCCCTGGCAGCTTTGTCTGACCCTGTCCTCTATGCAGTAAATAATCAAGCGTGCCTTGCCTTTGAATCTTGTTAAACCACAGCCACATTTACTGTTAAACTTTGTTAAATTTCTGTTTTATACCAATAAACATGTTGCTGCTTCTTTCTTGTAAATCAATTGCATCACTCATTCCGTGACATTGTTATACTAGGAAGATTAAGTAATCCCCACCGTCAACACTTCCACCATTCCAAGATACAAGAGTGATCTCTGATATTGGTTTGTTCAGTATGTTTCTAAGAGTCTACTAAGTTGCTGGACTAAGGAAAGAAGTAAACAATCTTCATTGTTTCCCCAGAAATCTTTTGATACTGAACAGAGTAACACAGAGTTACAGGGGAACCCACTACATCACTTCATAAATCTATTTTGCCCAAAACAGTACTCAAGTATGTTCAGAATTTTGTACAGCGTGGAACTGGATTCACTGGAAAACCAGAGACTTTCCCATTACATTCCCATTAAAGAAAGATAATACAAAAAGGCACTCAAATGATTTACAAGAGAAAACATACTGGTGAAACAAAGTTGTAAGCTTACCTTCTGCTTAGCGCCTTGCTTCATATCAACATGGGATTGACGTCTGGACTAGAAAACAAAGGAACATGTCAAAACCAAGTCTAGTTGGGAGAAAATGAAAAGGTAAAAAAAACCAAACCACAAGGACTTCATTTCAACATGCATGGCTGCTATTCAGAGTTCTTGTCAGAAGGAAGAATTTACTGTCCCAGTATCCTTTCCCAACCCCTCATCCACATGTCAGTTGCCAAACAGCACGAGTTCAATCACACCAGTCAGACAAGCAGAAAGCCACAAACAAGCAGGTCCCAATGGGAACCTGCCTGCACAGCGCAGGTCTGCAGCTGCCAAGCACACCATGACTGCTTTAGCTCCCAGCCTCAGTGGTCAGTTGGACAAAACTGGAGCAGTGTCCTACAACTGCTCTCTGCATCTTGGCAACTACAGTGTCAAAGGAACAGGGTGCAAAGGCAAAGTCTGTATCAAGTTAAAACAGCATTGCTTTCATCCCTCTCCCTGTATCAAGTGGAGGCATCACAGCAGCTAAGAAGCCACCCAGACAGCTGTTTCGAAGGCTTGCTTATCCAAGTCAAATAGCTTGCAAGTATGCTGTATACATTACCAGAGACAACAACACAGACTATAACTAAGGACCACCTAGCCAAGCAGGTAAGACCCAGACTAAAACTCTCCAGTGAAATTACCTAGCCAATCCCTCAAACCCAGCATGAGCTCACACAACACACCTGCCTTCCTTGAAACTACAGCACACATATAATATTCAAATGGACAGTTTTTACCAGAACATTCCCCCTCTGTTTGCGTAATAACTTGTTTACCAACAAAGGCTTTGTAAGTTGGAAGGTATCCTTCCCATTTATTCCCATTTCTTACTACACTTGAGTGATTAGTTTTACATCTCCTCCATTTTATTCCTTAAATTGATTTGACCAAATATTAAGGTTTTACCTCAAAGCTAAGCTCATGTGCATTTCATGAAATGCAGCTAAGACCAGAGCTATAACAAAACCCAACAGGTCTAGCTCAACAGACCATCTTAGGCAGTCTGTCACCCTTTTTTCTCTTAAGAGTTTTTCGACAAAAGTCTTGCTACCTGAATGATATGACCTATGCCAATCACATCTAATAAAATGGCTCATTTCTAACGAAATGAACCCCTTTATAGTGCAGTTACTTGCAAGTGAGCTTTAATTATCTAAGGCCTTCTCCAGAACATTGCATCCATCATCAACAAAACTGTATTTCACTTGAAAAAAGCTGCTGTGGACCCCCATGAACACACAAATGCTATGAAGTATGGCGGAAGCTGTGCCATCAGCAGAATAACTCAAAAAGCCTCAGAGATGAGGGCAATGAAAGATCAAAGCTCTTCCTTGCCACTGGCTTATTCCAGATCTCTGCTCAGGCAAAGGAGAGTTGGGCTTACTTCTAATGCACAAGGTTTTTTTGTCACTAGGTTACTGGTAGTAGTAGCGGGGCGCAAGGCACAGAGCTAAAGCTGTTTTAGAATTTCTGGGTTGGGGAACCCAGCTATTGAGCAACTGCAGATTAGAAGGAAGCAGACAAATAGTTTCTTTCCAGAGAAAAACACTCATACAGGCAGTCACTCCAGTAACTGCCTCAGAACAAAGGCAAGTCCTTTATCCAACAGTAGTTAACAGTCTTCATATTTAAGAACTACTGTTAATTTTTGGTTTCCTTGCTCAAACTGGGGGATTTTCCACTTACTTGATGAACATAGGATATTTTCTGCCCATTAAACACCTACATTGAATGCTATGCACATCGTATTTTGATTAACAGCTACTATCAGAAGGGGCAGGAATAGTCAATTCCAAACCAGTTACAGCTGTTAAATTCTTATCTGCTCAGTACAGAAAACTATTTACCTGCATCCAGAAAGACCAGACTCCTGAGGCCTCTAGAAAGTGCAGTTCATACACCTGCTCTCATTTCACGAGCTGTCCATGCTTCTCTCAAGAACTACCTTCCCTTCTGTGAGAATAAATGAAGTGATACCTATCATCCTTTGCAGCAGCACTGCAAATATTCAACACTTACTCTCCGTTTGTCAAATACAGGCATGGAAGCACCACAGAGGGGAAGAACAGACAACTTTCTTAGCAGACACAATAAGACAATACTAAGAATCTGGGGGCTTATTTTACAAGTTTAAAGACAGTCACCACAGGGTTTGCAACAGGAAGTTTAAAACACAACACAACCCAATCACTAAATCTTGCCCATGTTGAACTTGTGTCCTCTTTCAGTTGTGTCAACTTCCACATGACTATACATCGGTCTAATAATACAGAGGTGCAATTCTTCTTCATACTTAAGAACAGTATCAAACAGAAATTGAATCAGTATCAAACAGAAATTGAATGTTTCCTTTGCCTCCCCTCCTATGGAAATACGAGAATGCTTCCCATCAATGAATTAACAGCAGGTATGGTTTTCACACACGCCTTTTCTTAAGAATCAACTGCACTCCCTCAGCTTAATCGATTCAAGTTGAATATCTGGTCAAACTGCAAAGCTGCAGAAAAGACGACCTGCACTATTTTTCCTTATTACAGAAAATCTTCCTTATGCCACTTCAGTGCACATGAAAGATAAAAGCAGACATCATACCTCCTCGTACATAAGATGGGTTGAATTCTCCATTAAACTTTCAGAACTGTGGCAGGGGCAAGACAACCAAGAAGTTCATTTTAAGGTCAGTACACACAAGCCATTTCAGAATACACGGAAAAAAGGAAAAATATATACATAAACCTAACATATACACTCTCTGACATATCAAGAGTCATTAATTCTCATGCTTTACATGGTAAAAATTTATTCTTCTATGATCATGTAAGACAGCCTTTGTAAGAAAAGTCTCTTACCCAACATAGCTTCCTAAATCATTCCTTATAAATACATTTTGTTCATCAGAACTGGATAGTTATCCATAGCCTAGTATACCCTCTGAAGAACATGCTTCCTTTAAGATGTTAACCCAAATGATTTAACTAGTAGCCTTCAGTTGAAACAATTTTTGTTCATCTTTAAGAGATTCAGAAGCCAAATGAAAAGCCAATAAAGAGCTCCACAAAACATGAACTGTAATAAAACCTTGAGCATGATTTATTTCAGGCCACTTGATAACAGAACATTACTCAGGATAGTAAAAGGACATTTAGTCAAAAATAGCCCAATGAAAAAGCACCTCAGGATTCAAGTCTAGAAGATTTTGTTTAAGTCTCAGCAACAGAGCCGAAGTGTTCAAATTTAATATAGTTGACCAGCTCAGTATGAAATCAGACTTATGCATACATGTGGCTAATAGGTCAGTCTGTTATTTCACTTGAAATTTAGACATAATATGTAAATACCTATAATGAAAAACAAGAAAGAATTTGAAAAACACAGGATGTTACAAAGAGTTAACAAGACATGGTCTTGGGAGAAGAAGTAGACATCATAAATATGCCAAACTGGGACATAAGATTGCTCAAGGAGAACCAAACATTAATAGGACCACACATAAATTGCTTGAATTATGTGCGAACTATCCTAATTAGCATACTAAAAGATCCACCCTAGAGCAAAGAAAGCCCCCTATTAATAAAGGCCTCTCTCCACAGAATATGCAGGGTGAAAAAAAATACTGTACCTTTAAATGGAGACGAGGCCTGTAAAAACCAATGAGAACCATTGTTCCAAGTGTATAAAATGTTTTACTATGTGTTAAGAGGAGGGCTAGCTTTGTGGATTTACCACCTAGCACCCATTTCTGCACAGACATGCAATAAATGGTATCTCAGCTCTTGTGTGAGACTGGCTTTTTGCACATTGGGTAACGAACTACAAACTCCATTTGTGAGCCAAGATTAAAAGACTTGAAATTCTGAGGGAGATTCCCAAAAGCATGAACACAGACCAAGCTCTGATCTCATTGCCATCTACAGAAAGGAACAGCCAAGCACTCCAAAAATCCTAGTCTATCACTTGGCACTGCCCTAAACTCCACAAGTATCTCCATCCCCAAACACAGAACATACCAAATAAAGTCAAGCTGAACTTGACGGTTATCAAGAGCATAAGGTTTTGGCTATTTTAATTTACTCAGAGCTGACACCATGTACACTGCAAGTCTGGTTTATAAAGAATATTATCTGTTTGCTTTCAAGACAACTAATGCACACCCACCTCTCAAATGGTCCATCAGCCTTTCATGGCTCCATGAAATTGTATGACAATTTTAAGATGTGTATTCTGACAAAAAAAGCCCAGGCTATTTTTCCTCCATGACTACCATCCCTGTGTGGCATACCCCTCTTTTAGAAGGAAGCCTGTCATATCAGCTGCTATGAATATATGATACGCTCTGTCATCAGTGATGATATTAATGGAAATAACTGCCTATTGACTTCACTGCCTACAAATGCAGCATCTGCCACAATTACTTCCAATTTTAATAATTACTGCTAGGTCGTTTTACCTCAGAAAAGCCATTAGGCAGTCCCAGTTTACACACAAATAATCCAGTACTTTACCAATTCTTCCAAGCTGTCCAAAGACTTTGAGCTCCTGATTTTTTCCTACTACCTACCAGTTTTGTTCACTGCTTTTTCTGTGCACAGAGTATATTGTTCACCCTGTAGACCTGATTTTGCTTTTATCTCTTTACACACAGCAGCTACTCAAATGAGTTGATATAGCAACCTTTCTGAAGATGAGATCAAGTTCAATTTTATCATGAGCATATCATCCTCTGCACAGTCTAACAAGTAGCACACAGCCTGTACTAGAATCAATACCTGCTTTTGGCAAGACAGTTGACACAATTTTAAGTCATTCTGACTGAAAAAAAATCTACCAATTGAGCAAACTTCAAAAAAATCTGCTCATTTCTAGTTCACAGTTCTCTAACTCCTTAATTCAACTTTTTGGTCTCTCCCCAACTCTGTTTAGTGCAGCAGGAAGTTCCCTTTCCATGCAGATATTTTCAGACAGCTGTAAGTCACCTGTTTACATTACCCTGGATAAATTAATCACATGGACCTAAGCCTACAACTCTATATCCAGATGCTTAAGGAGAATAATTACAAACTGTAACCAATGAATAATTATTTTAAGACCAGTTTACTAATAAAGCTCCTCAGTTCTACCCGTCTTAGACTTTTATTTTACTTCCCTCTAGAAAAGGACCTGCAGTTTAATTCACCAAGTGAAAAGGAATTATCTTACCCTAGGTGCTCCACATGACCAACTTGGAAGCTAGCTTGTATTTCCATTATTGTTTTATAGAGTACAGGCACATCAATTCAGAAGACAAAGCATCTAAGTAAAGTGCCGATTGAACTACCCAGTGAAAAATCCCTTTTTCCATGCAAAGATGCAGCTAAAGTCTGAAGCTTATAGGTGTCAGTACTTCTGATCAGGGTGGATAATAAGCTGTTACAGGGAAGCTGAACAAAATCTTATCCATAATTTTGGGAAAGAATTTCTGGATGGTATCAGTTAATAGTGAAGTTCCCTGGTACCACGCTATTGAGCTGGAATCTTTAGCAGTATCGTCTTTACCAAACTTCAAAGTTGTGTTTAAACTAAACTACAGATTCAGGCAGTCTCAGTGTTTCCCCTTGCTGCAATCACTATGCAAATAGTTACATAAATCATTACATAAGTTATCAAACATTGTTGATTCACACAATTGCATTAGGGCTAGTTCAAACTTGACAGTTACATATTAATATGTCTGATACAATTATTCTTGAATTAACTGAGAAGTTAACATTAAGTGGTAGTAACAAATATTTTTCATTCCCCCAATTACAAGCCCAAACAGTTTTTCCTTCTTCTAGTCCTAATAGTTTTCAAACAAGATTTATCTTGTCCAGCCCCTGCATTCACATTACAATTAAATTGAGAATACAATAAGGAAAACTTGTTAACTTGTGTTAAGTACATCAGACTAGTTATCCAATCAGACTTTTTAGTATACTTGGCTCTGAACTATCATTCAATCATTCTATTCACATCCAGATCTCATGAGGAACTTCGGTTTAATCAAATGTAAGGTATTAATGTATGAGCAACTGCAGCATTCTCCTGTGTTTAAACTTCCAGTCCCACTTGCACATAATTAAAACAATCACAACACCCTCTGACAGCTCTCTAAACCAGTTTTGGGTCACTAATGAGCAAGAGTATATAGCAGCAAGGAAAATCCCCATGGTGGCTAAAACACTGCAGTGTTTTGACCAATCTGAACCAATTTCACCATTTGACCTAACAACATGTTACTGAACTTCTGTTGTAACCACTAAATCTAAGGTCAACTCATGATCTGGCTTTAGATGTTCTATTTGCACTGGTATAGACTTCACCAAAGAAGAAGGTGCAACTCCCACTAGCTTCAGAAACGCAGGTTAAGATGAGGTACTTCCACAAATTCCAACTGGTAGGTCTCCTATATCAAACTCTGCTCTTGGTCACTAATTTCTAGAGCTTTCATAGCTATCAATAGATACAATCAATTCATTGAACTGCTTCTGTAAAGAAAAAAAACAACAAAAAACAACGGCTCATTGTCGTAGGATACTGTTCTGAGGGGAACAGAAGGCCCAGTATTCAGACTGGACTCACTTCTTACGGAAGTCTACTGCCTCCCTGGAGCCTGTGTTAAAGACATGATGAGAAAACATTCTACACTGCTACGGCCTTTCAGATTATTACCCATTATTTATTTTTCAGGTAGGCAGCAATGAAGTTGCAATGAGAAGTTCAAGGGCAATCAAGAAAGACTTCAGGGTCTTGGGATGACTGGTTAAGGGATCAAGTGCACCCTCAGTAAATTTGCTTGACAACATGAAGTTGGGGGGAGTGTTAATCTGCTTGAGGGCAGGAAGGCTCTGCAGAGGGATCTGGGCAGGCTGGACCAATGGGCTGTGGCCAGTTCTATGAGGTTCCACAAGGCTCAGTGCTGGGTCCTGCACTGGGGTCACACCAGCCTCACGCAGCGCTCCAGGCTGGGGCAGAGTGGCTGGGAAGTGCCTGGGGGTGCTGATCAGCAGCTGGCTGGGCATGAGCCAGCACCGTGCCCAGGTGGCCAACAGCATCCTGGCTTGTATCTGAAACAGTGCGGCCAGCAGGATGAGGGAAGTGATCGTCCCCCTGTACTCAGCACCGGTAAGGCCACACTTTGATACTGTATTCAGTTTTGGGCTCTTCAAGAAAGACATAGAGGTGCTGGAGCGTGTCCAGAGAACAGCAACAAAGCTGGTGAAGGGTCTGGAGCACAAGTGTTATGAGGAGCACATGAGGGAACTGGGGTGGTTTAGCCTAGGGAAGAAGAGGCTCAGGAAGGACCTTGTTGCTCTCTATAACTACCTGAAAGCAGGCTGTAGGCAGGTGGGGGTCAGTCTCTTCTCCCAGATAACAAGCAACAGGACAAGAGGAAATGGCCTCAAGTTGTGCCAGGGGAGGTTTAGATTGGATATTAGGGAAAGTTTCTTGACTGAAAGGGTTGTCAAGCACTAGAACAGGCTTCCCAATGAAGTGATTGAGTCGCTATCCCCATAGGTATTTAAGAGATGTGTAGATGTGGCGCTTAGGGACATGGTTTAGTGTTGGACTTGGCAGTGTTATGTTTACAGTTTGACTGGATGATCTTAAAGGTCTTTTCCAACCTGAATGATTCTATGACTTTCAATAGATGATTGAGGTTAAATCTCTCCCTGAGGTTTATCAAGGAAATTTTCATTTTCTAAGTGTCCTTGGAATAGTGTGATAAGCTTTTCCTGTAAAATTTTCATTTCCTTTTTTTTTTCCTGTTCATAATAGAGTTTCTGTAATGTTTTATTAACCTAGAAACTATATACTTGGTACCATTAATATAATCCACACAAAGCACTCTGATCCATACTTCTGGATGAATGGCAGAAACTGAACAAATGAAAGTTAAGGAGTTGTTGTGAAGGGTGCCATTACTGATGAAGGAAGACAGGTGGTTGGGTTGTGGGTTTTTTTTTTTGTTTTTTTTTTTTTAAACAAAAACAAAACAGAGTAATACTGACAGATTAGCAAGCAAGGACATTGGTTTAAACTCTTTGCTCTCTCCATGTATAGACTCAGTAGCCAGTGGGGTGCACAGGACAATCTCTGTTAATACTCCACCAATGAGAACTGGGAGCCTTGTCTGAGAACATGTGTTACTGATCTTTCAGCAATATACTCCTCTTCAGCTGGAGGCAGCTAGGCTCCTCTGGATACATTCTGACTTTTCCCATGATGCTCACAGCAACCCTGAGTATACTGCAGTCTCCAAAACACAGAGAGAAATAAAACTTGGTAAAGGAAGGCCTTCATTCTTCTATTTGGGTGACAGGTAGAAGTCACAGTGCCCCATCTGCATGCTTTCTAGGAGCCCAGGTCCGCAATAACTGGCAACAGGTTTACGAGAAATATTAACACTGTTCCTTCTAGTCCAGGGTCAAACGTGGCCAATAATTCTTCTGCTCCTTCATCATCAACTTAGCTGGAGCTTTCCCTAAACCTGTTCTTTGCAGGCTCCATACAATACAGTTCATTGTCTTTTTCAACACCCACATTGCTCAAATAATTTCTTTCATTAATCCATCCGAGAACACCAAGTGTTATGCAAGCAAAGTTAAGAGACAGAAATAACTACCTCTTTAATAATTATGCCTACTCCTATGATTTTTACTCTATGCTCCTTACCTAAGGGAAAAAAGCTTTTGCTTCCTCTTCTCCCATTTCCCCTCACTCCAGTAGTTCTCCATTTAGGTCTCACATTCTCACTACACACAATTGAAAGTAGCTCAGCTGTCCCAACAGATGAGACCAGCACAGGACAAAGGAAAAAGCTAGCTATGATGTAAGCAGTCTGCATAATAGAGAAGGAATACAACTCCCTCACCTTTAAGTTCACCCCTAAAATCAATTAAGTTTAACCAGCAAAAATGGGGGACTAAAAGCAAACCTTTAATCTTAATTTTTACAAATACAGGGATTACTTACTGCTGTTGCATCAAGTGCCAGTCATCCTGGCCGCTAAAAATCACTAGTAGTTATATAATAGCTCATTTTCCAAGGAGAGTAAAATTAAGATGCATCCACCAGACAGGCAACAACAAAAGCATGGTTGATTGCACCTCATCTTCACATGAGCTGTCTACAAAATGCAAACAGTTTTAAACATGTTTACACTGTCAACTGAAAAGCAAGGTGACAAATACACATTACTGGTACTGTTTAAAAATATTCTTTTGTCTTAGTGG
This sequence comes from Falco rusticolus, assembly GCF_015220075.1. Taxonomy (NCBI): domain Eukaryota; kingdom Metazoa; phylum Chordata; class Aves; order Falconiformes; family Falconidae; genus Falco; species Falco rusticolus. Next base: position 108,320,461 of record NC_051187.1, on the reverse strand, counting down.
ATCAAAGTTAGTTTTATTTTTGACCACTGGGCTAGTTCTATTAGTAGCCATTAGTACAATAGGAAATTCCTTTTTCTATACACTCAAACATCACCTCAGCACTGCAGATCTCAGATAACTGTTTACCTCCAAATACTTCATGTTTGGTCAACTAGGCACAAAACCAGTCCTCCCACATTTAATCACACCATTTAGTTATTTTCCCATTACTTCACCTCAATCTACTGTATTATGTCACCACAAGAAATACTAAGACTAAAAGAAAGATACTACCAGAAATACTTTCTTGATATTCCCCATGCAATTCCTAGTTGAGAACTACAGTCAAACCAGTTTTCAAACCATTTAGTGCACTAGTTACCTTCAGGCAAGGGAACATCATACATAATTTGTCACTACCTTGTAGAAAACTTAATATTGCGTCACCTGTTATTTGTCTCCATCAGCCCTGTAATCTCTAGCATAAACTCTTTGGCATAGACTTTTCTGTAAATCTGTGCTGATTGATATGAATCACATGCCTTTAATTCCTTACTCAGTGTTCCATATCTCTGCCTGAGATGCTGGGTTGACAAAACTGCTGAATGGCTGTAGCGTAACACCCTGGCCGATTTCATCTCCCTTGCCTAGCCAAAGGAGATTTCCCTGAAAGATTATCCTGATTAAACTGCATCAGTTGAAGTTTTATGACGGTTAATAGATGACTAAGGGATTTGGCTGTTAACACTTTGTTTTCCCTACTCTGAGTTACCATCTCACACCTCCTTAAAAACAGCTGATGACAATGCAACTGAAGGAGACATGACTGGACAGTTTACTACACCTTCTCTTCCCGCCTCCTACCTATTTTCTTGAACAAGTTATTATCCAAATAATACCAGGATATAGTATTGACGCCAAGTTTTAACTTTAATGTATACTATTTCAGTGGGCATATTTGCCATGGTGGCTTTCTTTCAGCCAGAAGCCTCATTTGCATGAAACTTGTTCTATGTAGACCTTTCTGCATTTCCCACATAAACATGCCCCAACAGACTGGTCAAATCCTCAAAAGGATAAGGTACAACGAATTAATCTGCATAGATCTTTAATTTTCACATGATTTTTACAAGTTTTTGGATGTACCAAAGCAGCAGATACCAGCTAGCTGCTCAGAGCACTCAGAGTTAGATACTGAAGGTAGTATTTGATTATATATAAAAAAACCAATAATTCTGATGCCTATTAGAGCAAGCATCTGCTGGCTGCTCACAGCAGGTACCACACGTCCCAGGAACAGCAAACACATAATTCATGAAGGCTAAACTGCACACCTCCAGCCTATAAATCCTTGAAAATACAACCACCACACTAAGCCTGTATTTAATGCTCTAATGTGCTTTGTCACAGCTAAAGGCTTTCTCCCAAGAGCTCATGAATACTCACTTTCAAAGTATCATGCAAGAATTCTTATGTAATGGTTCTACCCTTACTATTAACCGCTTATTCTAACACTGAAATTATTAGCAAAATGCTTTGTTCATGGCAGGTAAGCAGTTATACATCAAGGCTACCTGCTATGTCAGCAGAACTATTTAGTCAAAGACAATCAAGACCCAATTAGCCAGGTTCACTCAGAACCCCTGGCTTTCAGTGCTGGATATAGTTCTCTATCACCATTTAATAGAAAAGACTCACCACAAAGTGGATACAGTCAAACACATCCACCATTTTGCTTAAGCTTTTTAATGGTGTCAAATAGTAACCATTTGTTTCATGAGTTCTTACCATGCACTGGGCTCTCCCTACTTCCCAGCAGGGAGATTCAAACCATCTTTATCCCAAATGAACATACTGAGACAGAGCTGCCTACAAGGAAGTTTTCTGAAGCAGACAAGATAAAAAGGCAGAGCTGCCTTTAAGCATTGGCCTCCTCCAGCTCCTCAGAAAATACTGCAACAGCTTTTCAGAGTGAGAAATAGCATTGCAACAAAAAGCGTATATAAAAAACAGCTACACACATGGTCACATACAAGAGAAAACTTGAAAAATACAGACTGAGAAACAGCTTCTGGAATCATGACAAGACTTGACTGGTATAGAAGATACCCATATCACAATTTCTCATGAGAAGTTGCACGTACTACTCCCTTCTAATTTTAACTTCTACAGCCGTGCAAGAAATGGGTGAACATTTGTACATTCGTAATATACCCTCATATTCTTATCTGAAGATCATGGTACATTATGGTTGGCACCTGGCAATCTCAGCCAAGGACAGAGTCAATGCAGGCCCTGGCCTACTCTGCAATACCAAAGCAGCAATGATTTTTTTTCCACAGCAGATACAAAGCACCATACCACACATCCTACACCTGCAGTGTGTTGATAAATACCAGATCTCCAGCTGAAGGCATTGCCTACGTGATCAAGAGAGCTACTCTTGATCTTACCATCTCTTACCATCTTCACCATGATCTTACCATAATCACTTACCATCTACCAATACAATAGGCACACATTAGTTACTTTATCAACTTACACAAGCCTCTGGAAACCACTCTAAACCCAGGTGGCCATAAATACTGCACTTGGACATACACTTGCCAGTTATTTTTGAAGGTGGCCTAATATTTATCTGCTTCTAATCTGCAACCAATGCTGACCACAGTCATATACACACACACTTTGATACCTTTTTGGGTACATTACACATTGGTTTCACACTGCAGCCCACTGGAATTGATCTTGCATAAAGCTAACCATGCTCTGCCAAATCTGAACGATTCACTAACAAGTGCCTGAAAGTGTGCACGCCAAACAGTACTCCACAGACATTCTGCTGGGCTGGACTTGGAATTAAGTACAAGGCAGAAGACCATGGTATATATTTTGAACATCTTGGTTTTGTATGACAGATGCTTCCTGAATCTCCACAGATGTCATTGATTTCTAATTGATACCAGACCACTTTGTTATGTTTTTCATTACCAACAAGCAGCAAGAGCATGAGAATGTCTGCATAAAAACTGAGGTAGGATTCAGTTTGAGGGTATAACATCTAAAGGTAAATATACATATATCTAAGTGAGCAAGGCTTCCTAGCTTCCATTAGAGGCAGTGGAGATCTAGCTAAGCAAGTGAACAGCATCCAGTAGTTATACAGCTGACCAATAATTAGAGACCTATTTCCAGATAAGCTGAATCACTAAGCTCCATAAACTGAAATGACTAAGACTCCATTCACTTGCCTAAACATAGGTGCACACAGCACTGTATCAGGTGCTTCCAGGCATGCCAGCTAGCCTGCATCTGCTTCTTCACAACCACTGTTTGCATCTTCCACAGCCATCGGATTCCATAGCTGCTGATTCCTGGATTGTTTTCCTTTGACAGACTACAACTCATGGGGGAAGAAATGGGCATGTGACAATAAGAATGTTTAGTTGAACACTACAGTAATTTCCTGGCTGCATACTTAGCCCTAAGTACTTGGACCCCAATGTGATGAGACTCAGTTTTACACATGTAGGAGATGCTTCAAACTTATTAGCATATTAAATCCATGGGATTAATCATACAGCCAAAGCTAAGCACACTGCAAAATACCCTCTTAATGACAATCTAAGAAGAACAGCCTTCTCCACATATTTTAGTTATTATGATTCATGTAACATGACTGTCACATAAAAAGAATTTCAGTTTATAATTAAGGCATTTGCTTTCGACAGTAAATGCAGTTAAAGATTAGTTCAGTAAAACAATAATCTTTTGATTGTAACAATTCAATAGCAAGGTGAAAGAAAGGGTCACACCTTCAATACCAACCCCCTTGACTGTGGCACAAGGGAGCTAACATAACAGCCTAAATGACAGTTATTCTGGGGACACAAAAAAAAAAGAAAAAAGTAAAAATTGTGCTGATATAAGAACCTAAACATTTTTTTCACTTCAGATGAGTTAGTAACACATGAAAAACTGCCCTAGAAACTGAAGTCTGAGTAGATAGTGTTAATCTTCAGCAGAGAACTGAAGCTCAAGCCGGTGTTAAGCTGGCTCTAGAATTAACTTTCTCCCGTGTGAAAAATCATGGAGATCTCAACCTGGTCATAGTCATCAAAATCAAATTTCAGTTTATCATTAATATTTCTCCTTCCTTCACAGCCAAACAAACTCACCCTCCTACCTACCCACAGGGCATTTACCTCCACAGCAACATTGCAATGCAGGCTATTAACCCTTCATTATAAATAAGGCAGACCCAAGAGGCTGCCTGGTAGGCCAAACTCCTCTAACTTCCACTTTCAGAGTACAGCCTCAACTAAGTCTAAAATTAATTTTATACAACAATGGGCAATTGAAGTTGGAACAAAGTACAAGCCAACTGTTCAAAATAAACCCAAACTTCTGTCATCTGTTACATGAAATATTCTTCCAAAAGTGAAACCAAGCCTCATACAGCAATGCCTTTGAAAAATAAAACCAAACCCCCTCCCCAAAAATGACTGAGTAGGGCCTCGTTTTAACACAACTTTTTCTGCAACTGACATTACGGCTACAGTGAACTTCCCGTTCTTCTCCATGTTGCTTTCCCTTTCCAGTGACACAAGCTGCAAGTATTTCCAGCAATCTGACAGAAATGACCACAAGCTTCAAATAAAATCACCAACCCAGATCCCACAGACTCATAAGAGAAACTTGCAAAAGCCCTGCTCCAGATTTATCACAACCATGTACTTACTTGATTCTGCTCTAGCTAGCTTAGTGACCTTCTAGAATTACCATTAAGAGATGTTTCAGCCCAGTTTGTCAGTCACTGCAGTCAGACTACTCTTCTGACTTACAGAATTCATCTGTATCTTCTGATCTTATCAGCAAGTATCAAAAGAATTAAGGTAGGCCTTTAGGTTTCAAAAGACTTAGCAACTTCCATCATTGCCATTTTTTTAACGTTTAGTTTGAGACCAAAATGGAAACAGTTTTTACATCACAGTGGTAATGTGCTGCTCCCAGTCTATGGATAAAGGTGTTTTCACTACTGACAGAAGCAACCTTTAAGTAAGAGCTGCCCTAAATCATTTTAAACAGACTAAAACAACACAAAATCGCAACATTTTTACTCTTAATATAGGCAAGATATAGATGAGGTGATGATGTAAGTTACAGAACAATTAACTATGCTTTAATGTTTGTGAAATTGGAGTATTTAATTCCCAAAGCAACTTCAAGTTCAGTCAAAGGCAATGCAATATTCAAACTTGCTTCTAGTTCAGCTCAGCTCTTCATAGAAGCCAAGAGTTGCTAACTCGCTACAAAATATGAAAATCCCAGTGATAACTCCTTAGAGCTAACTGTTGTCTCTGGACAATGGAACAAACCAATACTTACCACTTCAGGCCAGACAGAATATTTTCTTATGTATGCAGCAGAGCAAATAATTTATTTGGGACAATATGCAACCTACACATTTCTACATCTTCCCTAGAGACTGTACCAACCATGGGCCTCAAAGTCACAAAATAAAGTTACTTCTGCTTATTCCATGCTTGTATGCTTGTCTTTTTTTTTTTAAGCAACCTATTTTTGCCTCTTTATTCACGACCTGTATGTGTGTACATGCATATAGGTTGTCTTTTCCTGCAGAACTGCTATTTAACCTGTTGTTGCCTTTTTTTGTTTTCATAGTTGAGAGTGTGCTCCCACATGACCCTAAGTAGCCTGCACTTAATCCTATTGAATTGCATTAGCTAGCTCTGTTACTGAACAATTACTGGCTATGATCCACTGGCAGCTGATTAAGGCTGAAATTATAACTCTTTTCTGATGCATGATTAGCCAGAGTGCTGTCATACTTACTTCTGCATAACATGCCCCAGGCCAGCACTCTCCATTTGTGTCTCAGGGGACATGGATACCACAAACTCCCTTATACAGCCCCACTTTCTCTGCCTGCCAGGGAGTGGTAATTCCACCATCACTTAAAAACCAAGGCAAGCTCACCTCGGTTTCTCTGTACTTCTGCTCAGCACTGTTCCAAAGGTAAGTCTTTACAGAGATCTGAAGGAAAAGAAAACCAATCAAGAAGTAAGAGTCATTGTATTGCTGTAGAGCTGATACTCCAAGAACAAAACTAAATCCTGATGATACCAGGATTACAGGGACACCTGTGAAACCAAATCAGAACCAGCTCCATACACCCTCCCCCTCATCATTCAGCTATTTCACAAACCAACATCAACCTCACATTCAATGACAACTCCTAAAACAGGACACAGTTAAAGGTTTAACAGAAAAATCCTCATATGACCCTATGAATAAAAAGGTACCCAACAAGCAGACAGGCAAGCTGGTACTCAGATGAAGCGTGAGACAAAAGTAATGCCAGGACCAAGATGTCCAGACCAGTGCTTATCCTGTCTACCCATGACAAAGCACTACGCTACTTCTGCAAAAACCCTGTTCTCTTCCATCCTTCAAAAATGAGTTTAGCAGGCAGCATGCCCACCAGACCCAACCAAGCCATGCCACTGGAAGTCAGGCTATTACCATAATCTCTAGAGGAAATCATGCTCTAAAGTTTACATATTCAAGTACTACTTGCCTTCCTCTGCTCTTTCTCAACAGCTCACACTACAGCAGTCTCTTTAAAAGTGAAGAGGCCCAAATTCCCAACAAGCTGATTAAAGCAGCACAGGTAGCTAAACTTCCAGATGCCAAAGCTCTGCAACACCATAACAAGGAGCAATAACCAGCCAGAGCACTAATCATACATTACTCTTGCTATAGAGATGTTTTCATATCTAACAAGCTCTAAGGAAAACTCCAAATCCAACAGGCAGTTCAGAGACTGCAGTTGTGGGCAAAAAGCATGCCTTAAAAGGTTTATCTTACAAAGCATACTGCTGCTTCTTCAGTGTATACAAAAAATATCCATGGAACTAACTAACATACAAGAATTAGCCAAAAAAGTCGGGCAGCCCTCCCTTGCAGCCAGCAATGCATTATGGGCAATATCTTCACTAAAGACACAGTTAACTGTATAGCATACACATCAGGAGAAGAACTTCATGAACAACAGTTTCTAAGAAGTTCCTCTTACCTTATATTAAAGCCTTTTATTATCACTGCTCATTGATGAATCAAAATTCATCAGGCATGTCAAGATACCAGGCTTCACAGAAGAGATGTAAAGCATTGCAAACAGCAATAAATGAGTTTATGCCTCTTCACACTAACAGATCAAGCCATGCTAGCAATAGACAGATCTTACCCTTAAGCCTCGGATCTCCTACACTGATTTAACGTGTGTTAGTTTCCCAGGCATCTCCATAGTCTTGAAATGTTTGTGAGGGGCCCTCCATTGAGATTAATCAAGTGCTCAGCAACTTAAAACTGATGCCATATAAGCAGCAATAGGAAGTACTTGGAGCTGAAGTTACACTAGGTAGTCCAAGTAAAGGCAAGCATTTCATACAACACGGAACCGACACTGGCCAATTGAAAAGGCAGATCCAAGAGCTTGAAAAAAAGAACAGAGGAAGTCTCCACTACTTAGATCCACTTGAACATTTTGGTGTCTGAAAATGAGGCAAAGGTAAGTTTCCTTTGAAGCAAGTGACCAAATGAAACCTTAGCCAAAATACAAATTCAAATTAAATCAGCATTTTCATAGCAGTAGGTGGTCATTTTATTTAGTTTCTATCAATCTGATTGAATGCCAATCCAAAACCTAACAGTCCTGTTGTATTCTACTAAAAGGTGTTTTGCCCAAGAGAGTTTTTTTCTACTTCCAGAGTTTCTTAACAGACATAGCTTACACTAACAGCTGGACACAGCTCTTCAAGAACGTGATCAAGCCTAGAAAAGGATACCTGTATTATATACTGCACATACTTGTGACTCAGAACCAGAAGCAGCACACTTTTTAGAACATCCACACTCATACAGAGAAACAACACTCAAGAGCTTCCTCTTGGCTCCTGCTTCCAGTCTCAGGGGTCAGATACATACCAAACCTCACACGCTGGTGTTCAAACCTCTCCTGAACAGAGCTCAGCTGGTAAGTTCAGCTACAGGACTTGAAATCTACTGTGATGCTTGGTTACAGACATCACTCACTCAATCACAGGACTGGAAGTGCAGTTAAAACAATTCCTTAAAAACGAACAAATTTTGAAAACCATGCATCAAGCTATTTACAAAGACAAGCTAGGAGGACAGAACAGCAAGGAAGCACACCAGCATTGCCAACAATTAAGGCATGCAGGGGACAATGCAAGAGAACTGCAGACTTCTAAATTGAAAACATGGACTATTTATTTGCTAACTTCATTCAGACTTTTGTCAGGTATAACCCACTAGGTATAAGTACTATATAATTTGAAACTAAAAAACATTCTGCATTGCTTCCTCTAAATGCAGTCCAGTGGTACTTCAAGGGGCACCCTTGCCAAAATACCAAAAGAATCTGCCTCCTAGTACAAGGCAAGCTATTTCACTCCTCTTGCTGTCCACGCAGGAAAGGACACTGCTACAATAAGCTGCCATTCAGGCTTGGACTAGAGCCTCTGAAACCAGGCAAAAATCACCCCCATTCAGTACAGTGCAAGACTAGTAAAACCCTCCTATGAGCCTTTGAATAAGACTTCTCCAAAACACTGCAAGTTCATCTGAACAGAAAGTGCTCAACAGCTATTTAACTCATCCTAAAGTTAAAAAGTTTTATTTTCTGAATGCCATTCTTCCTAGAGCACTGGACATTACTGTAGCACTCCCTTCACCCCCAAAAAGCAAAAAGGGAGTTTAAGGCCCATGCCACATCTCTCAGTTTACAACAAGGGAGCTTGTTTTTCTGCTAGTGGTTGAGACATACATATCATTGACCTTCACATATTTGAAGGAAGAACTAAAGGGTGTTCACTTCACAAGCAAAGCACTTTTTTAGGTGAGCAGTAAACAGCAGCAATTAAGCTCCAGCTACCTGACCACTCACGTGGAAGGGAAAGCAAGCCTGGGCAGCGTCACTACTAGACCAAAACCAACCCAATTCCTTGAATCCCTGCCCCACCTCTGGTTATTGCAAAGAGGTTACATTTTACATTGTGTTATTGTGCAGTTATTGTGGAGAAGAGTTATACAAGCAAAAAAGTCAGACCTGCAGCATCCTGGAGACATTTCCAAAAAAATCATCCAAACCACAGGTCAAACAGCAGTACCACACACATACACAGTCACCTACCTCACATACAGTAGAAGTGCCCTTGTCTGGCAATGTGCAACCCAAGAGCTCTGCAAGAAACTTTGCCATATACAAGCAGGGATGAAGGGGTCTTCCTTGTCACAGTGCCAGGTAAATATCCTTAGGCAAGAAAAGAGCTCAGCAGAAATATTCCTCATCGCGGCAAACCCAGGGCCATTCTCTTCTGGGAGTGTTGTCCAGGCCGTCTACCAGCATCTTTCTCATCCAGCATTTCAACAAGGCTGCATCGATTCACTTGGTAGTAGCCTAGATGGCTTACAAAGCAAATAAACAAACCAACTAAGTCACCAGCACGGTGCCTAGGCTTTTCGGCGTTTGCTTCCACTCGTTCCCGCTGAATGTCACTATTACCATAGTAAAGGAAAGGGGCCCCGCAGAGGGGAGATAAGAGGGACAACGCTGCAGAAATGCAGGCAGGCAGGCAGAGGCAAGCACTGACAAATCACCTCCATTTGCCTATGGGACAGGATTTACCCCGTGCTCAGGACATCCACTTCCTCCCTGTCCACACGCAAGAAACATACCCTTTTCAAAAGGATCCTTTTCTCTTTATACTCAGAAATACTTAAGCACTTTCAAGTCCAATAGCAAAGGAAAAGAGAAAGTTCACATCCAGCCCCTTCTCTTCCACCCAAGCCCTGACTACTAGCAAGTAAAACCCACGTAGAGCATCCTTTTAGCAGCAAGGAAGCACCTTGCCCTGGGAGTCAGTGCCACTTCATAGGAAAGGACCAGGGCTTGAGGCAGTTCAATCTGTTCCTTGCAAACCTTGCCAGGAGGCTCCAGCAAGCTTGGGAAATTGCTGCTCAGGCTCAAACAATCCAGTTTGAGGTCTGGAAGGTCTCAATACTTAAATTTCAGTATATTTCTGAAAAAAGAAGGGTATTGAAATGTAAGCATTGCATTAAATAAAGAAAGCACTTCCCTACGTAAACAAAACTGTCCAACCTCTATACTCCATCACCAAAACCAAGAGCAGTAGCAGCCCTAAGTGGCAAATGTGACTGCTTATCCCAACACCTCCCCACTTTCCAGACAAGGCTACTATACACCATGGAAGCTGTAACAGTATGGTAGTCAGCTTTAGAGGCACAGTACATTCCAAGTACTGTGCACTTCCACATAAAAATGATCCTGCCTATCTTCTATCTGAAGTCTACGGGAATCGATTTAACCCAGTGAAACAAGTGTAAGTCAGTATCAGCATTAAGTACGTCAGGTTCAGCTTTCACGGTTGCTGAGAGACTGATTTTTTCTTCTGTTTTGGTACAAGTGAGTGCAGGCCAGTCCAGGAAAAAGGTCTCCATGCACATCACTCTTCCCAGAACTGCTTAGGCTTGCGGAAGTACTTACCACCGCTTCTACTTTAAGGCTAAGTATCAAACTCCTCCATCCTCAGTACAAGTGCCTGAAAACTTAGATATACGCTTCAAGGGAATTCAATTGTTCTGCTACAGGAAAAACAAGTTTGACTGCTAGGCAGCAAGTGAAATAGCACACAGTTCAGTTTAAGCTCCTCAATATCCCCAGAACTCAAGCATGTGATATCACAGCCATTACAGCTCCCTGCTCTACCAGGAGTCCTGTGGTGTAATCTATTATTTCCAAGCAACTTTAGCTTAACTACAGCATCTAATCTGCTTTTACTGGCAAGCATAAGATTTTATTTGCCCTTCAGACATCAAATATTGCACAGTTATCGCAAAGGTTGAACCACAAGAGAATTAGGAGGCAGCAGCAGGAAAGGAGCAGAATATTAGTGTTAATACAACATCTTGTTTAAAGACAGCAACAGAGCTCGCCAGCTGCCCCATGCAAGTCTCTTCCACAACCAAGCAGGAAAATAAAACTTCTTTGCACAGACTTGTTTGGAGAATGAAAAGTACAGTACTCCAGACAACAAATAACATGCACTGCTAATATTTGAGCTGTTCTGATTGGCTTCCACACAAGTGACAGCAAAATAGTTATAACTGTTTTAACACACATGAAACCCCTTTAAAAGCTCCCTTTAGGATTGTAATAATTCTTTCTTTTGACAACTTTTACAGCTTCCAAGCACTCCACACATCACTAATTAATCTTCCCAACAGGTTTTCAAGGACATACTGCAGCAACTTCTAGCAGTATCTGCTAGAAAGATTCACTGACAGAACAATGGGATAGAAACAGCAAAAGTTTGCTCAGATTCAAGCCTCTTAAGTTTGCAGGCAGACCCTGGATTCATATCACATCTTCAAGAGAGAGTTATGTCAGATACAAGACTTGAATGCACAGGTCCACAATTACAGATCAGAAAGTCAGAGGAAATGACCCAGAATCATATAATATCTCAAGTTCTAAGGGACCCATAAGGATCATCAAATCCAACTCTCTGCTTCTCACAGGACTAGCTAAAATTAAATCATATGACTAAGTATCATCCAGGTGTCCCTTGAACTCTGACAGGCTTATTATCGTGACCACTTCCCCAGAGAAGCCTGTTCTAGTGACTGACCACCCTCTCAGTGAAAAGCCTTTTCCTAATGCTCAATCTGAAATTTCCCTGACACAGCTTCATTCCATTTCCTCATGTCCTATTGCTGGTCACTGCTGGCCTATCTTGAGTAAGTTATAGACTGTGATGAGGTCACCCCTCAGTCTTCTTTTCTCCAAACTGAAGAAACCAAGTGACCTCAGCTGCTTCTCCTAAATCTTGCCCTTGAGACATTTCACCATCTTGGTCACCTTCCTCTGGACACACTCCAAAAGTTTGATGTCCTTCTTATACTGAGGCACCCAAACTGCACGGCTCAAGGTGGGGCTGCACCAGTGCAGAGTGGGACAATCACCTCCCTTGACTGGCTAGCTATGCTGTACTTAATGCACCCCTGGACACAGCTGGCCCTTTTGGCTGCCAGGGCACACTTGACTCATGTTCACCTTGTTATAAACCCAAACCCCCAGATCCCTTCCCATGTGGCTGCTCTCCAGCCTCTCATCCCCTCATTTGTACGTATAACAAAGATGACTCCATCCCAGGCACTTGCTCTTGTTAAATTTCACATGGCTGGTGATTGCCCAGCTCTCTAGTCTATCCAGATCTCTCTGTTAGGCCTCTCTACCCTCAGGGGAGTCCACAGCTCCTCTTAGTTTAGTATTGTCAGCAAACTTACTTACATTCAACTCCTGCGTACAGATAATTTATAAAAAGAGCACTGCTCCTAAAATTGAGCCCTGGGGAACCCCACTGGTGACTGGCCACCAGCCTCATGTAACCCCATTTACTATAACCCTTTGAGCCTGAACCATCAGCCAATTGCTCATCCAACATGTTACAGACTTGTCTAACTGTGTGCTGGACAGTTAATCCAGAAGGACACAAAAGCTTTACTAAAATCTAAAACCACCACATCTACAGGCTTCCTTTGGTCAACTAGATGGGTGATCTTGCCATAAAAGAAAATTAAGTTAATTAAGAAGAACTTTCCCCTCGTGAATCCATGCTGGCTATGACCACTGATTGCATTGTCTCTCAAGAGTTTTTCAATAACTCCCAGAATAATCTTCTCCATAATTTTACCAGGCACTGAAGTAAGACCGACACACTTTTAATTACCTGGGTCTTCCTTCTTACCCTTCTTGAAAACTGGGACAACATTTGCCAGCCTCCAGGTGACTGGGATCTCCCCAGACTCCCAAGACCATTGAAAAATAATGGAGAGAGGCCCTGCGATGACAAAACCATCCATAAGGACAAGGGCAGTTTTTCTAGAGATATCCCTTCATTCTTTGTAGAATAATTCATCAGTCTCATTGTTCTGGCTGGGTGGTTTCTAGTAGACTCCCACAACACCTGCTTTATTTGCTTTCCCCTCTGTCCTTACCCAGAGGCTCTTAGCTGTGTTGCTGCCAATTGTAAGCACCATATAATTCAACCTGTTCCTTACATACAACCACCCCTCCACCTCACCTGCTCTGCCTATCCTTCCTGAAGGGCTTATAACGGTCACATATATACACCAGTCACAGGATTCATCCCACCAGGTTTTGCTTATGCCGGTGATGTCATAACTCTGGGACTGGGCCAAAGCTTTTAGCTTCTCCGGTTTATTCCTCACACTGCATGCATTAGTATAAAGACATTTCAAATACGCTCCAGTGTACTCAGCACATCATGGAGCAGACTGAAGGATCTCACTAGCATACTGTCCCTCAAACATTAGCGTGAGGCCCCCAGGCTTATCTCTAGCCAGCCCGATTTTATCCCTTTCCCATTTCAAATCTAGTTTAAAGCTCTTCCAGTAAGCCTTGCTAACTCCTGCACAAAGATCCTTTTCCCCCTTTGAGACAGGTGCACCCCATCTGTCCCAACAGGCCCGGTGTTCTGTAGACCGACCCATGATCAAAAGACCCAAAATGCTGCTGGGTGACACCGGTCACAGATCCAGGTATTAATCTGCTGGCTCATCCTGTTTCTTCCCCCATCATTCCCTGCAACTGGAAGGCTAGAGAACACTAGTTGTGCTCCTGATACGTTAACCAGTCGTCCCAAGGCGCTGAAGTGCCTCTTCTATGGTACACCTTGTACTACCTACTTCATCTGACAAATAGGGAACAGAACAGTTAGTAAAAGCACTGAGTAAAAGTAAAACATCAAAGGTATTTTTTCCATCAGTAGTGCTCATGGCACAAAATTTAAAACACAGGACCCTAATGGCAGAATTCATTCTCTTCCAAACTGCCTCCCTCCCCACCCACAATACATTCATCATCAGCTGCTACAGACAAAATCCTGGCACCCACAGGCACAGATGTGGCTACACTTAACCACCAGCAAAGAACACCAGCAACAGAGCTACATCAGCCACTTCCAAAACACAGCTGCACAAAGGAAGTGTCACACAACAAAACAGGCATCTTGGCTGCTCACATTGAAGAGCAGACTTAAGAGGGACACAATCCAACATCTATTCAGGTCAGCAGGAGCCTTTATAGTAGTATGGGGGTACTGGACCAAGCCTACAAAACAGTTCTTTTAAGTCAATGACCAAGTTCAAACTATCCATATTTGCCGCCTCCTTTTGCAGTAAGCTCTCTGATAACACATGGCATGACTAATCTTCCCAGCATTTTTAGGTACACCTTGTTTATGCTTTTAGTTCAGTTGCCCTACTTACTTCAGATGGGACACAGTGCCACTGAGGTGCATCTGCTGCACTGCAACACTAGCAGAAAGACTTAACTGAAATATGCATATTTACGGGCAGATTATAAAAACCAAATAACACACTGGAAAAAATGAAACACTGTATTAATTCTCACTTTGATTTAATGAAAGCTAGATGTTTCCCCTAAAGTGGCACAAAGCTAATAAAGGCAAAAGAAAAACAAAACCTCTCAATCTTCAAGGTTAACTGCATCACTAAGTACCAGATTAATTTTATCATCCTGAACATTCAAGGTAAGATCAGTCCAAGTTATTCAAAGGTACAAGAGGGAAGGTGAGGCACAGAAACAATCCAAAGTATCATGAACAGAAACAATCCAAAGTATCATGAACAGAAACAATCCAAAGTATCATGAACAGAAACAATCCAAAGTATCATGAACAGAAACAATCCAAAGTATCATGAACAGAAACAATCCAAAGTATCATGAACAGAAACAATCCAAGTATCATGAACAGAAACAATCCAAAGTATCATGAACAGAAACAATCCAAAGTATCATGAACAGAAACAATCCAAAGTATCATGAACAGAAACAATCCAAAGTATCATGAACAGAAACAATCCAAAGTATCATGAACAGAAACAATCCAAAGTATCATGAACAGAAACAATCCAAAGTATCATGAACAGAAACAATCCAAAGTATCATGAACAGAAACAATCCAAAGTATCATGAACAGAAACAATCCAAAGTATCATGAACAGAAACAATCCAAAGTATCATGAACAGAAACAAACACTGTTCTGAGCTGCCATTGAATCCTTCCAAATACAAAGAGCACACAAAAAAATACAAGTGCTTTATATGCTTATTTCAGTCTGCTATACCATTACACATCCATACATTTTGGGAAGGTAGAAACAAGCTTAGACTTCCACTCACCCTAACTACATGTATATATTTTTGCCTGGACATACCCTAACATCTACCTCTCTATTTTCAAATCAACCAGTGCTTCACTAAACAAGCCTTTAGAATTTATTAAGTGTCCTTTCATTCATTATGAAAGGATTTTTTTTTTTAATATGTATTTCTGAGCCCATTTTGCACTGGCTAGCTCCTGGGTAGGATGAAATGAACACAGAAAGTACTCTCTGGAGGTTTTACTCCTTCCTCCAGCACTGCTGTTGGATGAACACCACCTGCTGTGGCCTGAGACAGCTTGGCAAATTCCATGCTATGCATTCAATATCATGCCTGACTATTCCGGGGATTAGCTGAAGCCTTGGATATTCTACACTTTTAAGACCTAATTCAAGATGCTTAAATAATTAAATAGGGCCTCGTCTGCTGATAAATACTTCATTCTTTTTTTAGGCTGCTTTTCATTCTCACTGACTGCACAATCCATTCGTTTTGAAATTACCAGAAGCTTGGACATAGCTCTCCCTCTGAACCTGTGTTCCCTGTGTTCCACAAAACAGTGACAGTCCCAAAATATTCTACCAACACCTTTGCCTCTTCCCAAAAGTACTTCTTTTTCTTAATACATTCAAAATCTAAGTTTAAGACATGTTTGCAAAACATTGATATTACAGCAGACCACACTGAACACAAAAAATTTCAGTGGACACCAAAGTTCCTGCACACATCTTACACTAGCTGATTGGTTATGCAACCTACTTTAGACATGGGGCTTTTTAGTCTCTGAAAAAAAAAATAAAAATCACTTCTTATCTAATGAAAATTGAGAGTTACACAATGCAGACCATGTACAAACCAGCTTTGTAATCTTTTCATGGTAGTCTTCAGACTCCAGCGATGTCTGCCTCCCAAGAAGTCTTCATCTTTTCATGTTCATGCATTAAAGCAATTTTTCCAATGCCTGCAATGAAAATATCGAATAAATACAATTGTACTTAATGACTAATTACAATACTTAGCAGGTTACATCCTTAAGCATAGGGGCAAGTGCTACCTTGTTATACCTGCCTGTGGTAAAGCTTGTTCAGGTATTTGCTTAGGCCTGTTGTTAGCAACACACAAGAACGCTGGCCTTCACCGCCCTCCTAAGGACTCCTTTGTGAGAATGAAGGATTAAGGCCCATAAGAGAGTACGGGGCCTGGACACAGACCCACAGCAAACAGCTGTGCCACCACAACACATCTGACAGGAAAGATGGTCGCCCCCGGACAAATCAAGTCCCCAAAGCCCACGGTTTGCTGCTTCCCCTCAGGAAGGGAGAGCGCAGGGGGCAGGGGCACAGCCTCCTCCAGCTGCCAGGCTCGCCGGCCCCAGGCGCCCCTCAGACCAGCGGCCATTTTACCTCAGGCCAGGCTCCGTCAGCGGAGTGCCTCCTCCTTCTCTTTCCTTCAGGTGCCGGGCAGCCCGCCCGCCCGCCTCCTCCCCTAGCTCCCCGCGCTGTCCCCTCGCCGCGGCAGGGCTGCGGCCACCCCTACAGGAGCCACCTTCCCGCGCCCGGGCCCGCCTCATGATGGGACGGCTGCGCCGCGGGCCCGCCAGCGGCCCGGAAGGCGGGAAGGGCGGAGGGGTGCTGCTTACCCCGCCAGGTGCTACCTACCGCTTGGTAATGGCATGGCCACGGAGCTCCTGCTCGGTCGCCCGCCGGGGCGATCACTTGTTTTGGTCCTGCAGTGACCCGGGTTGGATGAACTGCTGCCTGACAGCAGCACCAGGCATGGAGTCCCACTGTATTCCAAGAAGCTGTAAAAGTCCATGTATCTCTTCCTGCCCGTTACATTACCGATAACGAACCCCACAGAGAATACTCCTAAACGAACTACTGCCCTTTTTCCTCTCCGGGAAATGCTTATTTGGAAGCAATAAAATAATATTTTTTTCTGGATACCAGAAAAAGTTTTCTTTCAACTGACACATGCCTCTCCTGTGTTTCATTTTGGGCTTTTCTTTTTTTCACCATCCCAAGCAATCCCATATGGAAGATACCCTTTTAACACTTATTTTTGCAACACAGAAAAACCCTGAAGAAAATCAGAAGCTACAGAAATGTGCAGTCTCTGACATATTTGGAATGAGTCCAGATTGCCTCATTTGAAGTGGCAATAGCATTCTGTATTAGCAAAGTATATCAAGCGAGAAGCAAGATGTTCTGTGAGCAAAAAGACAGCACAGAAAGAGTCTGGGTGATGTGTCGCCTCACTGGCCAGAAGGTACAATCCAGTACATAATAACACAGCAAGGTATTATGAACAATACATGAAGTATTAAATACATGTTAAATACATGAAGTACTGTATTTAAAATATACAAAGGATTTCTTGCTGTCATCTTAGGTATATACAGAGGCAGCACCTTCCTAACAGAAATAGTTTACATTACTAGTTTAAACAGGACCCACATATTTAGGTAGTATTTCCTAGACCTTTAACAAAACTCCACTGGAGCAACATTCTGTTTTAGTAATTGGGATGCTGAATCTGATGAGTCCTTTCTAGCCATGCATCAGTCATTATGAATGTTAGAAAAAGAAAATAGATTAATTCCTCAGAGATCAGTTTACTAAGTCATTCAGTCTTTCTTACCACATGTGTAACAGTTAAATGACAGATCAGATCAAGTATAAGAAATCCATCAAAACACTATATATTATTGTTATAGAATAAATCTGATTAACTTTATTCTTCTCTCTGACTAGTCTCATTTAGCAGTAGTGGCTGAAGCCTTAGGCCAGAGAGCTGACAGAGTAACCTTTTTTGATAAAACCAGCACTGCTCCCAAAGAACTAGCTGGATCTGGCTGACAGGAGCAAAACAAAAATAAGGTACAAGGAGACAATTCTGAGGGAATGAAGTAGCTTCAGAAGAAGGCTAGCCCAGCAACAGCAAAAAACAGTAAAGAAATCAAGAGACTACCAACCAGAATTAAGTGATTGGACTTGGGGATCAGGTGATGGGTGGTATAGGTACAGTTGAGGGGTGTGAACTGGGGTAGGAGTGCCTCTGGAGGCACCCAGAGGGAATCTAATTGCTGAAATATAAGAACTAATAAAGCAGTGATTGTAAACATTCACCCAGACTCAATGGGATTCTAAGATCAGACCTGGTTACAGTGGCTGGTGTGCATAAATCCATAACACTTTGGCAACCCAGGTAGGACCCTAGGCAATTGCTGCTGGAACCTCTCATCTCCAAACATCTGATCAGCACCAGCCAGTGAGCTCACCTGTGATCACTTACTGGAAAGCAGGGGCATTGGGAAGGGGAGTGTTCCATGAGGCTGAGAGGGCCCCAGGGACCCAGACTGGGGAGGAATCTGATAAATATCACCAAACAGCAACGATGTGAAAAGGGAAACTCAGACAAATCTCAGGGTATATATGGGTGTTGGAGTACTAAACAGAATTGTAAGAGTCAAGTTGTGGGGAAAATAATATTCCTATAGCAGAAGACAGGCAGCATCTGTTTCCATTTTTACGGAAAGGCCAACAACATGGGCTTGCTTGCCCCAAGGGTTCACTGGGTCTCCTATGATATTTTCCTTTTTGCTTAAAGATAACTTGAAAGATGCTGTACTACCTGGAGGTTCTGTACTTGTACAATATGGAGGTGATTTGTTATTTGCTAGTAAAACATATGAAGATTACTTAAATGATACTATTTGCCTATGTATTGCTTTAACAGAAAAAGGTCACTGTGCATCTCTTTCTAAGCTTCAGCTGTGTCAGCAGGAAGTAAACCATTTAGGATTCATTAAAAGACAAGGGTTTGTAGACCCAGAACCCAGGCTATTGTAGAAATACCTTAACTGGTAACAAAGAAACAACTTCAGGGATTTTTAGGTGCAGTAGGATACTGCAGCCTCAAGATACCAGGACGAGCCATGGACAGAACCTACCAAGGCAGAAGTCGTCCAGAGAGAGAAAAGGCTTTCCAAGCTATAAGAGAAGCTTTAGTTTCTGCTCTAGCACTAGGATCGCTGGATTTCTCCAAGTCCTTTGAACTATTTGTGCATAAGAGCAAAGCAGCAGCCAGCAGAGTCCTTACTAAAAAGCTAGGTCCACACCGCCGCCCTGTGGCTTATTACTGGATCCTGTAGCTGTAGCGACAGGGAGTAATTCCTGTGTTAAAAGCGATAGCAGCAACAGCGACTATCATAGAAACAAACAAACAAACAAAGCAAGCAGCAGACCATTAGTCCTGGGTGATCCAACAACCGTTTATGCCCCACATGAAGTAGAACTGATTCTTAAGCCACATGCTACACAAGCATTGCCCTCACAATGAGTTCATTTCTATGAATTAGTGATTTTGAATGTAGATAATATTACTTTTAAAAGATGCAACACTTTGAAACCAACAATTTTTTTTTGTATGTGTGTGTGTGCTATGGTAGTGTTTCACTCCAGCCACCTATGGGAAGATCTGCAGGATCAGCCTCTAGAAGGCTCTGGTCCAACCTTTTTCACTGATGAATTGTCATACTATGCAAATGGAAAACAAGATATGGGCTATGCTGTGGTGAGAAATTTAGAGGTACTTGAAGTAGAACCTCTACAACCCTCAGTGAGTGCCCAAGGTGCTGAATTAACTGCATTAGCAAAAGCAGCCTGGTGGAGATGTAATCAGCAGGTAACTTTATACTGATTCTGAATTTGCTTTTGGAGAGTGTCATGCAACAGGTATGCTATGGAAAAGATATTTCTAATGGAACTGAAATCCAAATGCTGTTGGAAGCTATTCAGCTTCCAAGGGAAATTGCTGTAGTACACTGCCCAGCTCATACCAAAGCTCCAGTGAAATTAAAAGAAATAATGAACTAACAGGTAAAGCAGTTAGAGCCACTACCCAGCAGCCTATACATGAGTGTACCACCATAACAAATCCCTCTGCTGATGACTGGGCAGATATTAATAATCCAGCCAAAATATATGCAGAGTTTACTCCAGAAGAACAGGTTTGTTGGGAAAGTTGGGAAGCTGTGAAAGATGAAACTAGAATTTGTTCTATTGTGGGAAAACTCATTTTACCAAGAAAGTATTTAATGACTGGCTAGACTGTTTCATGATAAAACACATGGAAGGATGACAGCAATTATTAACCAGATTGAGAAAACATAGGCAGCCTCCAGAATACACATGGCAGTAAAAAAGACTGAGTCCTTGCCCCACATGTTGGAAGTCCTCCAGCACAGAACCCAAATCAGAGGCTGGAGAACAACCATGGATATGCTTCCCATTCCAAGAACTGTAAACGGATTATGCTGACAAGTCTCCTGTGAGATTCAAGAACCTACTGGTAATCATGGATCAACTCTCAGGTTTGGTAGAAGCTTTTCCTACCAGGAAAGCTGATACTACAGGAGTGGTCAAAACACTCTTGTGGGAAATTGTTCCCAGATATGGAATACCTGAAACGATAGAATCCAACAGGGGCTCTCATTTTTCAGCAGGAATACTAAAAAGTATCTGTAGAAGTTTAGGAATACAGCAACAACTCTGCGTTTCATATCATCTACAGTCATAAGGGTACATGGAAAGAATGAGTAGGACTCAAAATGGCTCACAATTGTAGTCAGGTAGGTTTGAAGTGGCCTGAAGTTTTAGGAGTAGTGCTATAGGACATTAGAGTACCCCTCGCCAGCCTCTAGGGCTGTCACCAGAAAAATAGTGTTTGGCAGGCACTTACTTCACTGTACCTGGGACCTTTGCCCCTGCTAGGACCATCCTCTTGAATGGAGATGAAGTTACCAAATCAGGGATACAAAAACATCTACAAGGAAATAGGCTACAAACCAGATTTCAACCCATACCAGCTGGAATGCAGGTACATAATATCCATCCAGTCTGGAGGCACAGTGATGATAAAAGTGCACTCCCACAAAACAAAGTTGAATGCTAAATGGGAAGGTCCATGTACTGTGTTATTCTTACTTTGCTATAAAGGTTGCAGAGAAGGGTAATTCAATTCACCACTCATGTTAAACAATTGCCAACAGAACACCAGTTAGAACACAATTGACCCTGCAAGGCTCAGTCAAGCCTGCCTTGGAGATTGAAACCAAGCTTACCAATGCTAAAGTAATCCTACAACCATGTCATTTTTGTTTTTTCTAGAGCAGCCTCGACCAGGGAGTCACCTGTGGCTTGGCAAAGCAGACTATCAGAGACCATAAATCAGAGTGAAGTCCCCATGAAATATATCTAAAGGGGACTGAGGCAGAAACACCTACCCACAAAAGAGCCCAAAGTGCATGCAACTCCCCTAGAAGTGACTGGTTACAAAACTTGTTCTCTGGATGGGGTTCATCATGATGGTTCAGTAGCTTATTGCTAAAAAGTTTTTTTCCTGGGTTTATTACGCTTCTGGTAGCCTGCTATGTTTTCACTTGTATTTGGAATTATTTACAGAATAAGTGTGCCTATGAAATCTATAAGGGGGTACCAAAAGCCTCATACAACACCATAAAGAGAGAGCAGGGATACCCAAAAACCCTAAAGGGAAGACTGTTACAGAAGAAATTTGATTGGTTGTATTCTCTCTGAATAGCCTTATTTAGCATTAACAGCTAAAGTAGCTGAAGCTTTAGGCTGCAAGAGCTGACAGAGAGTAAACTTTCTTCTATTTACTGTCTCTTTGCTGTATAGGTAGTTAAATACATAATTCAAGTAACCTGACAGATGAAAAACTTTACAGAAAATAAAATGCAAGATCTAAATTAAGAGTAACAGTTTTCTCACTTTTGCAAGCCCCACTCATAGCTCTGCATACATATTACAGTAACTAAAATAGAAATACCTCCACAAACTGGGATGAAATAAGAACTAAAACATGCAGTAAAATATTTACCAACCTATGTAGAATCACACAGTATCAGTACAACCAAGTCCTGGTAACAATTGTAAGTATAAGATAATAATTGAAATACAAGAATTAGACATCAGGTTTGATTAAATACAACTGAAAAACAAACTAAAAATAAGACTATAATGCAGATCTAAGACCTACCTATAAAGCAAAAATAGAAATTAGGCTGCATTATAGACTTACACATGATACAAATCTATAGTCAGAAAATACGACTAAGAAACAAAAGATACAAAATAGCAAATTATAAAAAACAAAACAAAAAACAACCAAAAAACCCACCAATACAAACAAAGGCCAAAACCAACTATACCCTTAACGAAAAGCAAAAACCCAGGCTGAGGCTTAAATACAGCCCTGAGGCTAATGGGCAAAGGATGCATGGGCTGACCTGCTAGGTGAGGTGGGTTAAAGCAGGTGAGGGCTATTGGTGTGCTCAGAGCCTTGACAGGACAGGTAGCAGCTGCAAGATAAAGCCTCTAATGTCTATAACAGTTAGATAGATACTGTGCTTTCTAAGGAATTGCTATAAAGATCTGAAGCAAAAAAGTAAGGGAAGAACATATTTAGTATAGATATAAATATATGCTTGTATACAATAGTAAAAATTATAATGTTTAAACTATATTAATGCAATAAAACAGAAAATAAACAGACTTGCTTCTTTTCATCAGGGTTATACAGACCGAAAAAACCCCAAGTGATGCTGGTAAGTTATGAGATGTTTCTTAATGCTATGTGCAAATAAGCTATGGAATTTCTTCCTGGATGTGAAAGGTTTACATAGGTTCCAAAAAGGCCTAGATAAATTCACAGGAAAGAAAAAGATGTGAGGCCTCTTAAATACAAAGGCATCATCAACCCATAGATGCCAACATACCTAGCTACTGCAAGAGAAGGGTTAAGGTATGTTCATGCTGGATGTCCGGGCAGGTACAGCTTTTTAGAAATTTAGAGAAGATTTTCAGTCAAACACTAACTGCTGTTCATACAAACTGTAGTACTGAAGTCCCTTGAGACTAGATGACACTAGCTCCTTAAAGACATATGCCTAACAAAATCTTTGGAATTAGATTATATTTGCATGTGTGTCTTTTTAAGCAATTTTTTCTTTTAATGAATACAAGCATGTTGAATCTGACAGCTTTAACAGCAAGGTCCTGAGTGTGGTAATAGGCCTTAACTGCCCTGAGCAGCCTCACCTGGGGCATCCACCCACACTTCCACTTCCTGTTGGCCTGAGGGATGTATTTAAGCTCAGGCTGTGGCTTTTTTTTTTCTTTTTTTTAAGTAAGTTCTTGGTAGGTGTGGGGTTGTTTGTGTTTTTTCTTCTGGTTTTATTTGCCTTATCTTAATTTAAAAGATTTAATTCAAATTTGAATAATTGTTTTACGCATGCATTTTGTTATAGCTAAAGTTACTGCATATGTTTTTTATTTCTGTTAGATGTGGTTTTTTCACTGTTTTTATATTAAAATGTTGTAGCTATATTGAGAGAAAAATAATTCTATAAGCATTTTGATCATGTTTGCTTTCAAATTTGGGGTTGTGCTGGTGGTGTTTTGATTTTTTGTTTCCTTTCAGTTGCATAATGAAATATCATAAAATATACTCCAGTAAGGCTTATATTGCCACTTCAACTAGTAATTCCTTGGTAAACAGAAATGAACAGCTACTGAAATGTTAGTTCCTAAAGCTATTATCACAGGGTGGTTGGGGTTGGAAGGGACATCTAGAGATCATCCACTCCAATGCCCTGTTAAAGCAAGTTGCACAGATTTGTATCCAGGTGAGTTTTGAGTGTCTCCAGAGAAGGAGACTCTGCACTCTGCTCCAGTGCTCCATCACCTTCAGAGTAAAGATGTTTCCTATCTTTCAGATGGAACTTCCTGTGTTTCAGTTTGTGCCAGTTGCCCTTCTCCCTACTATGGAGACTCTTGGTAGTAAATATGAAGCATAGGAATTTTAGTTAGAACTTTGAAATTAAATTAGCCTTGAAAATAATCCAAACTTGTATGTTCAAAAGATACTATCAGAACATTAGCTTTCGGTGTAGCTGGTTATATCCAACCTACATTTTCTATAAAAAAATCTTTTTTATAATGGGGTTTGTATGAAATAAGCCTTACAGCTGTCATATCTGAAGAGAGATGTTAATACAAGTTTTATTCTGCATTAAAATGAAAAACTGTGAATAACAAATTGCAAAGTCATCTTTGACAATATGATAGTAAAGGAGTATGTGCAGGATGGATCAACTGTCTTAAAATGAATAACATCATATTTTTTCACAAAACTTGTGTTAATATGCTTTTTGATCTTTGCAGCCATAGCTAAACATAGTAGAGGACATAAATTTCTGAAGAAATTGCAGACTTGGGTCAGATAACTTATGGTAGCACTTAATGTCTGATTGACGCTTCCTAGAACTAAATTATCAAGACAAGTGCTGTTTTTACTACCTTAGAGAGTCATCATTTGTTTCTGAATGTCTAGAAAAGGACATTGCAGTAATAGAACTCAAGATGCAGCTGAGATGGATGAAATATAATGTACATTGGGGAGAAGTTCAAGCATCCATTTGAAAGTGCTAATGTTGTTTTATGGTGTCCTGGAACACTTTATTTTGGGATGCTGGTACTGAAAGGATGTGAATGTGAGAGACAGCAAACTTTCAAATGCTATCAATGAGTGGGCTAATTATTAAAAAAGGGAGGCTGGAGTTTAGTTGTAACTACAAAAGCAGTGAAATGCCAAAAAATGTCTTACCAGTGTGAGTATAATTTTGTTACACCCAACACAGGTGCCAAGGCACTAGATGGTTCAGTATATATAATTAGGCTGAAATAACTGAGGTGCCAAATACTACAAGATTTTAGAGGTTTGTTACTTTGGAGTGGGGTTGTTGGTAAATATTTCTGGTGTTAAGATATTTGCTGTAAGCAGTAAATATTATGTCTCTTGCCTCTTGTCAAATGCTAGTCTTTGTTTTACAGCAAGGTAGCACACTGGCTGCAGATTGCTCTGAGTTTGTGGTGGCTAAGTCTTTTTAGTGCAGCTTTGGCCTTTCTTCTCCCATACCTGTTAAGGTGGCATGTTGTTAGGATAAGCCAGCCACAAAGTAGGAAGCGAAGGTAACACCGGGGATATTGTATGGACATACAATGAAACAGTAAGGTGGTTCATACAGTTGAAGTTCGTGAGTTAGAGGAGGGCTAGTGCTGTATATGTTTCTTTTAGCTTAAAATGTTCTGTTTTCAGCTGGTATATAGTAACTTTTCTTCTCAGTAGCTGATACCAGGCTGTGTTTTGGATTTGGTATGAACATAATGTTGATAACACATGGATTGTTTTAATTGTGGCTAAGTAGTGCTTGCTTTAAAGGGAGGATTTTCCAAGTTTCCCATGCTCTGCTAGTGAGCAGGTGCACAAGAAGCTGGGAGGGAGCAGAGCCAGAATAGCTGACCTGAAAGAATCAAGAGGTATTCCATACCATAGAACATCACACTTGGTATATAAAGATGGGGGAAGAAGGGGATGTTTGGAGTTATGATGTTTGTCTTCCCAAGTAATTGTTAGCACATGGTGGAGCCCTGCTTTTCTGGAGACGGCTGAGCACCTGCCTGCTGATGGGAAGTGGTGCATGAATTCCTTGTTTTGCTTTGCTTGTGTGTCTTTTGCTTTACCTATCAAACTGTGTTATCTCAACCCATGAGTCTTCTCACTTTTACTCTTCTGATCCTGTTCCTTGTTCCACCGAGGGGGAGCAAGGGAACTGCTCTGTGGTGCTTGGTTGCTGCTGGGGTTAAACCATGACATAAATGTATCCTGACAAATAGCCTCCAAAACAGGCATTAGCAGAAGCATTAGACTTGATGTTCCAACCTAGTAGTCATGTAGTCTCTACTTGTAGACTAGTCATTGCCACTGAAGAACTAACTCTGGAGGACAGGAATATAGTCTTGCTTTTGCTGCTGCCTTGCTTGGTAACACTGGGCAGACCAATGCCTCACAGTTGGATCCTATTAAAATGTCTCATGTGTTTGTGTTTTGCCTTCTATTTGTGCAAGCACTATGAAAGGTATGATTTTCATTTGAGTGCACAGTGCTTTTTAGCTCCTACATTCAAAGGTGTATATGTGAAAAAGCTTATAGCTTCAGTTGCTTTATGGCCTAGGGAAAAAATCTTACCTGTTGGAGTCAGCTTCATTACTGGAGCTCCTGTGTGAGACATTGTTCAACATTGTTCACAGGGAAGGGAAATTGGTTTCTTATCCTGAATGGAAGGATTTTCTTGAAATAGTGCTTACCTGTTTAAAAAAAAATTGGTGCTGGCTTCTGTGATAGTACCTTTGTGTAGAAATGACAGTTTTAGAAAGGAAAAGATATGCTGCTTAGTTGGTACTTGTGTTGTCTTTATTACACATCTGTATTTGCCCTGCTCTAGTCTTCTTGAGTCTTTCAAGTTTAAAGCCTTGGCCAATTCAACATGCCACAGCCAATTATTTTTGCAAATAACTCTGAACTAAAAGCTTAAGCCTGACTGATCTGTCTATTTGTAATAATCAAGCCTCTGACATGGGAGTGTGGGTTAGCTTTGGTTTTAAGTGGAGATAAACTGTGCACTAGAGCCTACGCAGTGCTGCCTCTGCTTTGCCTGTGGTCCCAGAGCTGCTTCTAGAGAAGGGCTTGGAGAACACTAGGAAGGTATGAAATGTGTTTAAACAGCATTATAGCCTGCTGCAGGCAATTCCCCGAGGTAGTGGAGTAGCTGTGAGGCTGCCTTGCTGCCTTGCCTTTGCTATGTGTCTGGTGATGACAGGATAGCCATGTTGCTGCTCAGAGGTGCAGTTATTAGTATGTGCCAAAGGACTTGCTGCCTATACTCTCACACTGGCTGTATGTATGATAAAGAAAACTTTCTGCCCACAACAGCTGAAGGGTTTGCTACCTGAAATTTGACCTTGCACGTAATTGTTTGTAGAAATTTAGTTAGGAAAGACTGAAGAGGCATCTTGAAGTGTAAGAGTTGTCATGGTGGTGCTGCAAATCTATGTTGAGCCATGCAACCAGAGTTGTGTCAGGATATCTGCTCCTTTTTGCCACCTGAGATGGGAACCCACTCTCCCAGGGAACCAGCTATAATTCTGTCTTCACTAGAAGGAGGATGTTCAGTGGGAAGATTGGTGCCCTCCTTAAGATGCTTACATCTGCTGCCCTTGGTGCTCTGTTCATAACAAGGACCTAACAGCACCAGCTGGCATGTTGATTAAATATCAATGAAATATTGCCTTGAACAAGATGATTATTGGCAACTTAGAAATACCCAAGCTTATTAAGAGCTGTTGCTGGAAGTAATTGCCTAACTTATAACTAGTTGCTACCTAATGTAATTTACTGGAAGAAGAAAACGTTTAGTGTGGAGGATTTCCATTTGTCCCAACTTGTAGTATAATAGAGATTTACCATGTATCTTTTAGTGCAGGCATTGACTTAGCTAGAAAAAAAGCTGTTAATTGGGATAGAATGGTGTGAGAAGGATGACAGAAAACCTTTAACCTGCCTAATAAATGTCAACCACTTCCTTATTCTGAGGTCAGACACCAGCTATAACTGAGTGGACAGTAGAGTGGTGGTAATGCCAGCTTAACTTTAAGGAGAGGCAATAAAGCTGTAGTGTAAGGAAGACAGCCCAAGGAGGAGAGAAATGCAGTCAAATGGAATTTCTAAGCAGTTTAATAAAATAACTAAAATGATATTCATAAAACTCAGCTATACTAATGTTTGTCTCTACCAGCAGTGGAGAAGGGGATCACTCTGAGGGCCAAAGCTCTTACACAGTTTTAGAAGGAAGCTTTCCTGACATCCAGGGAAAAGGGATTTCAAGGCTGGGTAGTATCAGGATCTGAACATGTCTTACAGCATGAAAAAAATGCCTGTTTTAATGTAGAAAATGACTGTGTACCGTTCAGAGAGATCATTTTTTTGCTTCGGTTTTTAAACTTATTTGTCCAAATGTCCTCAGCAAACATTTATTGCTACTCTGTATTCATGGTCTGCAACAGTCTGAAGGTAAGACAAGTGACTGAGTGCCCCAAGAAAAAAGTTCCATTAGACTGAAACTCATCTCCATATATAAATTAAGATCTTGACTATGAAATAGATCCTGCTTGCAAGAGTTAAGCAGGTAGAAACAGTACTGAAGATGATTGTCAGCTGGGAGTGGTGCAAAATGTTCTGAACAATTAATTGAAAGCCTAGTTAATGTACATGTTCAAAGACTTCAATCCCGACACAATCTACACACCTTTGAAACTACAGTGAAGTTTAAACTTCAGTGTAAAAAAAAAAAAAAATGGATTAAAGCCTACCAAATATAATCTGGTGCTAGTATTCTGGGTTTAAAATGGGAGAAAAACAAGGAAGGTTTTATCAGCTCAGGTGTTCTCAGGACTGGGTTTATCCTAACTCAGCACAACTATATTGATGCCCTCCAAGTCTGGGGAGGAACAGAAGATTGCATAGAGGTATTGAAAAATGCAGGTTAGACTCAAGTGCTGACTACAAAACAAGCTGCTACTCAGAATTTAAAGCAAGCAAGTTTATGGGACTGGCTCCCCCTTCCTATTAGTTTTGTAATGTGACTACATTTCTCTCTTAGAAGCTCAGCTTTAAGAAAAAGGAGGGGTGGAGGGAACCTGGAGCTTGCACAAATGAGCTGCTACTAAGCATATGAGTACTCTAACAGTGATGTGAATGTTTGCATGTCTTTACACATTTTCACAAATTATGCAGAGATGCTAATTTTATCCCAGATGTGTAATTACACCAAAACAGGTGCCCTCTGACCTCAGTAGAGGCAAATCCTTTTAGGTAGTATAAGTATACTCCATAGTAGGTCTGCAGGGGCTCAGGAACTCTGGTTTATTGATAATGTGTGGTCTTCCTGAGACACCTGTTGGATTGACAGTAGAGGGGATTTTGGTGCCATAATTATTTTGGTTAGGTATCTCAGCAGTGTCTTCTGTGGTGTACAGGATGCTCTTGGCTTTGAGGATCTCATCCTGTCAAAGGAGATGTCTTTAATGACTTGTGTTTACAGGGACTGAGACAGTTCAGCAAGTGAGCTTCATATCCTTCCTGAGCCACTGGGAAGCTTAGGGAGTACGGTTTTTCGAAGCACTTCTTATGGTAACATACCCTTCACTCATCTCAAACTGGACATCTGACTTGCCGAGCTGTTATGAAGGCTGTTACATGGGTCTTTGTGGTTGTTTTATTGAGCTTCTGCCCTTTGTGAGCCAGCTGGACACAAAACAATGTGGCAAGAGAAATGGGACATAGTGTGCCCACTAGGCATCAAACCTCTGAAAGTTGGAGCCTGTGCAGAAGAAAAGAGGGAGCCAGAAACTTGCTGGAGTAGGAAGTCACTGATATGGCTGAAGATCACCAGAAATCAATCTCTGGTATATTTAGCACTCTTTTTTTTTTTTTTTTTTGAGATGCAGGCCATGTTCCTTTCCCTTCAGCTGTCAGTGAAATAGTGCAAGGTATCATTAACTCCGATGTTTTCTTCCTTTCCCTTCAGCTGTCAGTGAAATAGTGCAAGGTATCATTAACTCCGATGTTTTCTTCAGTGGTCTGCTATAACAGTAGGAAATCGTCAAAACTGAGAGACAAGTAAGAATGGCCTTGGTGTCTGAAAAGAAACAATCTTAAATACAGTTTTCTGAGCATTTAGACAGATGAAATATGACTGGTGTTTCTTAGCCCAGCTTATACCATCCAAGGACCCCCTCATGGCCACTACTTAGGGTACAGGGCCTAAATTTGTTTGCCCTTTTCCCACTTGCAGCCCAGAAAGTAATATTTGTTGCCTCTGTACTAAAAAGCATCCAAGTGGCTTGAGCATTTCAGTTCTTTGCATTTGACTGTTTTAAAAGTCCAGGAGAAGCAACACAGCCAACCAGAGGAGCAGGCTTTTATCTGCAGAGTTAGCCTCAGGGATTGCTGTATCAGTCTGCATGTGCCATCAGGGCTGTGGGAGTGACAGCAGTGAACCAACAGATGCTGAGGAGAGATTTTAAAAAAAGAAATAAGGGAACACAGATCACATCCTGAAGGCAGGAGAGAAGAGACTGAAAGCTGCTTTGTGTGAAAGGGGTGGCTATGTTTAGAAGGAAACTGCATCCAAGCAGGCCAAATACAAGTGTCTAATCTGCAGATTGAGTGATACACTGGTGGTTCTTGGAGCTTTATTGTATTTGCACCTTTCCTCACCTCTATGCTATCATTAATCTGTTCTCCCAATCCTGCATACATTCAAGGATTCCTGTGCAGGGCTTGTCACTTGGGTAAGAGATACTGCCCGGTGCTACTTACCAACCTGCCCTCCAGAGTGCAACAGGGAAGGCAGAGAGGCATGTTGGTATGTTAGATGTCCATAGCAGATTATTGTAGAGCCCTGGAGGTTCTATCTTTGCTTGGTACAGGAGTGTAGCTCTGCACTCCTTTCTGCTCCTGCCAGCAAGCATTGCAGTTGCACTTTGCTGCCTTAAATGCAAAAAACTTAGTAGGCTGGATGGGCTGTTTGGCCAATGTGTCAGGTGAGCTCAGTTCCTTTGGCTGCCTAATTTGCCTCTTTAAAATAATCACTTCCAGCACTTGATTTCTTTGATTCAGACCCCTCTAAATATCTCCTGGCCTGCATGCCATTTTCAGCTATCAACACAGCTGAAATACAGTGCCTGTAGACATCTAGCAGTCACCTTGCTTTGATGTCAAGAAGACTTGTAGCTTGAACCCCTGATTTTTTTTGGCATCAAGACTGCAAG
Organism: Falco rusticolus; assembly: GCF_015220075.1. NCBI lineage: Eukaryota > Metazoa > Chordata > Aves > Falconiformes > Falconidae > Falco > Falco rusticolus. Next base: position 108,289,390 of record NC_051187.1, on the reverse strand, counting down.
GCAAGAAATGTCTCAAGCAAGATACCTGCCAAATAGCTGTGTACGTGGCTGCCTATGACTGACACCTTTTTCTGTTAAAACCAGCATATGGTTCCCTTGTGAAAAGCCATTTGTAGTGCAAAATGTACCTCAGCTTTCCCTGCACCAAGTCCTTGGGGAACAGCATCTTAGTCTGACTTCAGTGTGCAGCAGCCTGTTGTAATCCTAACCCCTTGCCCTTATGAAAGTGAGTGCCTGTAGCAGAGGCAGAATTGCTGTTGCCCAAAGGAGAAATGAATGAGCTTTCCAGGTTGATTGTGTCCAATGCAGTCATCAGCCTTGGCAGCCTATACAACTAAGGCAAAGCTAACAACCTGAGAGGGAGTCACAGGGTGTAGCAATTGCTGCAACTGTGATTTTTCAACCTAGCTAGACAGAGTAGATCAAGGAGCCTTCTGGGTCCATTCAGAGGCAGAATTACTGTAGATTATGCAGTAGCTGTTTTGGTCTTTGTCTTTGACAGTTCTTGCCAGAGTTGGAAGATAGGTATGTTTGTATGGCGTGATTGCTGCTGCTTACAGAGCAAAAGGCACTGTAAAGCAGCCGTTAAGAAAAAGGATAGCCCATCCAGATGGTAGGAATAACGTGGAGAGCCTAAAGCATTAGCCAGGCAGGGCTTGCAACTAATTCTGTGTCAGTCACTGCTAAAAGCACTATTAGCAGGATTCAGTTATTGCTTTTCTGTAGTCATAAACTTCAAGGGTGATATTTTGGCCTTGTTCAAGTCAGTGAAATGTTTACCACTTTTTTTTTTAAGAAGTTAAAATAATCAGATTTGAAGTGTATGGGGAAAAAGCCGAGAAGGAAAGAGAGGAAATTAATCCACTTTCCTGTTCCCTTCTGGGGAGATGGGTAAGAGACAGCGACTGAAGTTAGATCTGGCTCTATAGACCAGTGTGACAGTCACACCCAGTTTCCCTTCCCACTAACAAAGAGGCTAAGCCTGCCAAGGTATCTGACAGCTGCCAGACCTTACCCTGGGAAACCTGTTGATGCTTTGGGGGAGAAAGGGAAGGGATTTCTTGACAAGTAGATGGACGCTTGCCAAGGGGGGCATCTGTGGAGTCTGAGTATCTGCACTGGGGATTCATGTTGTATGCATCAGCTTTCAAAGGACTGAAGCAGAGGCTGTGACAGCAGCAGGCATTGTAGTTCTCTGGATAGATGGTGTCATGACAGCTTGGGTAAAGAAATGTTTTTCCCAGCAGGCAACAAAAACCCAAAACACTGAGCTGGTACCTAAAATACATTTATAAGGATGCTATGCAAAGCTGCACAGTATTGCTAAGTTACAATCAAGTACCAGTAAATTAAATAGTGACAGCTAGCGCAGAGGGGAACCTGACTTTGATAAGGGCTTGTGGCATGATTTCTTGTAAAATGTACAACTTCACAGGAGCATAGGTTGTCAGTAAATCCATGTTCTTGCATCTTTTATGTATCAGCCTAACTTCCAACATGCATGGAGTGGGGAATAAAAGTATGACACTGTGTAGGCCCTATGTGCTAAAGGCAGTTTGCAAAAAAACACCAAAAAAGTGGTTTGAGATGGAGGAAAATAAAATATTGCCAGAGAATAATTCCTGCTTTGTTTATTAACATAGCTGCAGCTGCTTTGTGCATTACATTCAAGGCAGTATTTTACCCTATGCTATCAGCATTTTGGAAACTTTGTGATGGATGAATATGCTTAAAGCACAAATTCGGTTGAGTAAAGCACTTAATATTCTGTGGTAGTCTAATGACAAGCAGCTGGCTTTCCCAATTAAAATGGTTTAATTCCATTTGGGGGTGCAGCTCTGGGTTTTGCCTGAAGTAGTTGGTGGTTAGCTCTGTTTGGTGCTGCTGAGCATCTGGCTTTACTGCTGTGCCTTCCATGTCTGGCTGACAGGCAGGTTCTCATCTGGGAGTTGCTGTGATACTTGGCTGCTCCATTATTGCAGTGAGGTCCAGCATGGCCTCTTGGTTTGCTGTGTACTGGGCTGGGTACCGGGGCCAGGAGCTTCTGCTTGAGCAAGAACTGCCGCCTCCTGGCTGTGATGTTGCGGCCACTTCTTCACCAAGGGGCTTTTCCAGTGCAGGCAATGGCACAGGGGAGCAGTCAAGTGGCAGAGAAATTCAGCCTGGGACTGGATGAGGAGCAGGGCCCCAGCATGGGAGGAAATGTCTGGTGAGCGCTCTGAAGCGGGTGGGCATGCTGTGCTCTGGGGGAATCTGGCAGGCTCAGGTACGCAGGAGCATCTCAAACACATGTGAGCTGAGGAACCTGTGCCTGGCTGTGGCTGAGGAGAAGTATGTGCCTTGCTTGTGCTTTCTGGTGCTGGTGCCAGTCCTGGCTGTTGCAGGGTGGTTTGGGGCTGGCACCGCTCCCAGGAAGCGGCCCTGGCTGCAGTGAGGTCGAGGTGATGGCCATGGCTGTGCCTCACGTCTCTGTTGCGCCTGGCTGTTGCTCGGGAGGGAAATGACTTCGCCTGTGGCTTCTGTCTGTGTTGCATGTCCTGCTGCAGGGTGGTTTGGGGCTGCGCCAGCAGCACCCCTGGGCAGGGGTCCTGGCGGTGGTGGGGGCAGGTGCCCCATGGTCCTGGGACTGGTTGCTGTGGGAGGAGGCTGAGGGAAGCTCTGGTGCCAGAGCTGTCCCAGGGCAGCTGCCCCCAGTGCCATCAGCCACCACCCAGCCCCTCCCTGGCGAGCGCTGGTGTGGCTCTCAGCCACGGCTGGGCCAGGGACAGCCCCGTCCTGCATCCCTGCGGGGCTTCTGGTTGTTCTGGGCCCCTCCTGAAGTCCTCCTGGCTTGGTTCAGCTCTGTCTGATGTACAGCTCTTGGCTTTGCCAGGCCCAGCCCTGGGTGGGAATCAACCACCCCAGCCCCAGCGTGGCTCTGTGTCATTCTGTGCCCAAAATGCCCCTCGCTGAGCAGGGGGGTCTAGCACAGCGCTTGCTCTTGGCTGCTTTTCTGGGGAGAAACGTGTTTTCTCAGGCTGAGCCCCAGGCTCTCCTGTTGTCACCTCTCTCTGCCCTCCCCAGTGAGGGCAGCCTCTGCCGAAAGCCAGGCGTGGGCAGGAGGGAAGAGCTGTCCTTGCCCATGACGGGCATCTCCAGTGGGTGTTGTGGGGCCGTGCAGGGCACTCCAGGAGCTCTGACCAGCCAGTTTCTCTCCCCTTTCACAGATACAGAGGAGATGACGATGCCTTATGCCACTGCACCCCTCCGGAGAACTGTGGGGAAGAGGCCAGGCCAGGCTCCTCGCTTGCGGAAGGACAACTTGCCTCCCTGCTGCTCCTGGCTGTGTAGAGCTCCTTGTTGAGGACAGCCCTACCTGCGCCTGCCTCAAAGTATGGATCTGGCTGATGGACACCCTGACTCCAGGTAGGTTACCTCAGCTCTGGCTATTAGAGGCTATGGATAGTAGGCACTCCTCTGATGCTGGAATGCAGCCCCATCTGATGTATGCCATGGCTTGTTACAGCTCCAACTAATGGATACTCCAGTTGTGTAGCAGCTCCAGCTAATTTCAGTTCCTGCTTCTTATGGCTTTGGCTCTATGTTACAGCTTCAGCTCCTGCACAGTTGTGGTAAGAGATGTTCCTGCTGCTTGTTTCAAGTTAAGGTAATTTTAACTCCAGCTACTGGACACTCTAGCTTGTTTCACTTTAAGGTAATTACAGGTCCAGTTTGTTGAAGCTTTTGGTTTAATCCCAGCTGGCAACTAAAGGCCACACAGCCAGTTGCTCACCCCTTGCCGCCAGCAGAATGGGGGAGGGAATCAGAAGTGAAAAAGCCTTGTGGGTTGAGATAAAACAGTTTAATAATTGAAATAAAATAATAATAAAAAAATTAATAAAAAGGAAGAAAAAAAGAGATAAATAAAAACCAAGAAAGGCAAGTGATGCTAATGAAAAGAGCTGCTCACCACCAACTAACCAGTGCCCAGTCAGGCTCCCAGTGAACACACTCATAATATGTGGGTATGACAAAGAGTGTGTTCCCAGCTGCACATGGATTTGCATCAGGAAACATGTTCAGATCCTTGAACAACTGCAATATTTGCCTTACAAGTATGTAGGCTGCAGTCTGAAAGCTGAGGAATGTCCTCATGTTGGTTGAGCTGGGGTTCAACTCGTTACACGCAATCTTTTCCTGACATTGCCTTTATCTTATTATGATGCTTCTGACAATTATGAAACATTAAAAGTGACTCAGAATGATTTTTAATGGCATGCTTAGTATCATATCCTCCTGGAATAAAATAAATCAGAAGTATTTCAGTAGGCTGAGTTTAGTTCCCAAATGCAGTAAAAAAAATAAAATAAAATCAGAGGACTGGGGAAGCAGCTTCATTTGTCATTTGATGAAATCATGCCATCAGAGACAGTGTCTGATGTCATATAAAGACCATTTTATTGGTGATATGGCTGCCTGGACAAAGTTTGAAACCTGTTTTGGGAAGGTACACTGTCCCTATTTTGTGGGTGAGGAAACTGAAGAACAGAGGTTGATTACCTCAGGACACAGAATGTGCTGCCACTTCATTGGTGGCGAGGACAGAGGGACAGAATTGTCAAGAGCAGGACAGATATACGCCAACACAGACCCCCAGGGAGCCTTTGTAAAAGTCAAAGGTTTGGACTGTGAAGGCTCGGCTCCTTGAGCCTGTGTGAGGAGGAGAGCAGATCCTGCAGTCTCCATGGGCACAGGTGGGCAGGATGTAAGATGGGAGCAGTGGTAAGGAAACAGACTTCTTCAGGCACCAACTTGAGCCAGGAGAGTCTATGAAGCCAGGCTGTCCTGAGAAAGGCTCTTCAGAGGAACCCAGGGGGGCTGAGCTGCTCTGAAAAGTCAGCTCCGGCCTGCAGATACTAGGGAGCTCTCAGTCCAAGGCTTCAGGAGAGGAGAGGATGACAGGAGACTGGGTTCCTGCAAGTAGTTTTGGAACTCATGAGATGTTTCCAAATGCATAATTTTTTTCTTCCCCTCCCACCCCCTGCCTCCAAGCACAGTGCAGTTCAGCATGCATTTAAATTTTGTAGCTTCTTTCAAGTGTAACACCCAATTCAAAGTTTGGCTTCTTCCATGAGTTTTTTCTAAGTAGAGAACAGAGACCACATGGAGATTCTTCCACCCAAAGTACATTTTTTTTTTCTTTTTTTTTTTTGCTTGAGACAAAGGAGGAAAGTAGGTGGTTTTTGTTTGGTGTTTTTTTTTTTTTTTAAGAGGTTGAGTAACCTCAATTAACTTTCTTCACGGACTTACCCTATCCTACCTTTGCACTACCCTTCCGTGTTGACAAGGTATAGATAGCCTCATGTGGAGATGTCCAGAGAAAGCAAAGCTTGCTCATCTCATCTCCAGCTATTAACAATGCAAGATTAATTATCTTCAAACTCATTGATGAGATGAGTTCAGTAACATTTACTGTACTGTTCAAACATTTACTCTTTCTTCATCAATCCCTTATTGCTACCTGAATTGCAGTCACTGCTTGGCTAATAAATGAAGAAGCTACCCCTGTTAATGAATTAACTTTTCAGATACTTATTAATGTGACAAACTAATGGACTGGAAGATAATAAATCTACCAGAAATATTAAAGAGAAAGACTGAGTTCCATCTGTTCCTTTAATGTATGTTGACATTTAGAGTGGGAAAGCACTGTAGATCAGTTAGGAGAGCAAGACGACTTGTTCAGAACATTTTTGGATGACATTGACAAAAGATAGCTTGAGAGATGACGAAAGCAGACTTATGTTAAGTGTTGAGAAAGTGGATTTTTTGTAAGACAAGGGAATGTGTTGCTGGGGTGACTTTAAGTTCACCCAGTGCCCTTCTGGAGCGTACAAGAAGACTTGTAATTAGAAACCAACCCTGGATCTGCAGTCAAATGGCTTCAGGAAGCCCTTGGAGATGCCCTGAGTGCTAAGTCCAGTTAGCCGGACGATTATTTTCTTCTAGGAACTCATTATTTATTGTATCTATTACTGCTCTAAGTACTGCAAAAGCACTGATGGCCCCAGGCAAGTGCTGTGGTGAGGTACTTTGGTTGATAATTCATTTTTTAAAAGCCCTGTGAACTAAACTGATAATTCAAGCAGAGAAAAGCAGTGTTGTTATTCTTTATATTGCAGAGGAGAGCTGCTTAGGGTACTAGAGATGCTTATAGTAGCTCAACAAAACTAAGGTTTCACCTGGAAACTTTGATTTGTCTAAGGCTGTTCCAAAAGTCAGAGGAGACCATATCTCCTTTATTCCTTTAATTACATAATGTTTCTCTGGGTCACTCTGTCTGTTTACCAGTTACTGCTGCCATCAGGATCTTTCCCTTGTACAGTGGCATGAAGAAACCTTGATACCTGCTGCTTGTGGATCTCACTGGTTGATAGACCAGCTGGCTACAACAGAAGCCTCAGTTCTTTTGCTCCTCCATGTCCCACCTTGGCAGGGTTTCCAGTAATGGTTAAAAGCAGAAAGCAAGCATATTGGGGAAGGCCACCGAGTCATCAGGCAACACATGAATTGCAATGTCACATTAAACTTCCAGCTTGACTGAAAACCAGAAAACGATGAGATGGTTAGCATGGGTTATGAGTTTAAAAATTGCCTGTTGTTTTAATGTGAGAGTCAGTTGCAACTAATGCCGGTAAAACATACCTGCACAGAAATGATGTTCTGCTTTGAGCTTCAAAGTGAGGGCATTTCCATGCCATCATTTGTGGAACAGTTGTGGCATTGGTTGCCTGTACTGCATTTTTTGTCCTCAGGTTCCTTCAAATGTGAAAATATGGCAGGAACATCTTCCTAAGTCAGCTCAAGAAAGAAAAATCAAAGTTGGTCAGCCTGGCCTGCTGCAGAGATGAGCTCTTAGTGCAGAGCAGTGCTTGCTCAACAACTAAACCCAGAGACACTTGACCCAGCGAGTTGCACGCAGCCTGTGTTTGGATGCTGGCATAAGAAATGACATTGACTTAATAACTGATAAAAAGGGGGGGAACAAGATGAACTTGAGGATTCTTTTATATATGAGGGATGGTCACATTAAGTGTGTATCTCTGGGACACACACTCAGCCTTGGTCTTGGTTGAAGTTGCAAACAGGAAAACAGAGCCATATCCATCAACCCGGAACAGAAAAACCCCTGGGTCTCCAGGTAAACTAGGCTGGCCTCCAGCAGCCAGGCAAGAGGAATCCTAAATCCTGGAGCCTGCCAGAGGTGGTAGCCTTATAAATTCCCTCACTGTGGAATGGGAAGAGGCTACTCTTTTGCCATAGAGTCCATCCAGCCATCCTTCCTCTAGCGGGATTAGAGAATTGCCAGGCAGAAAGAACATCTTAACTGCTCAATGTTTCCAATGCATTGTTCATTTACTACAAGGCTAACTCTATAGTACCTTGCCTCAAGTACCTATCCTCTCGCAATTCTCATTATTTCACACACAGCCACATGGTGTACAGTGAAGAAGTCACTAAAAGGGCCAAGACTGAAAGATGTTGTGCAAAACATACTGTGATCCCCTAAGAGCAAAAATAGCTCTTCAGCTTGTCCTTTGCAGTACACAGTACCCAGTGAGTAATAATACTGTTGAAGACATAAAATCAGTTTAATTTTAAAGCTTTGTAGGAGCATCAAAAGCCAAAACTTTTTACTCCCATTATCAAAAACATCCAAACACAAAAAGTGAGCAAGCTTTTTAAAGACCGCTAAGAGAGGCAGCTAAAAGGCAATTCTTAGCATGGAGCACAGATTGTACAAAGATGTTATATTGGCAAGCTTGTACCATTTATCTCAACAAGGCTCAAAAGACAAAAAGGAGACTGGCATGGTACAACAGGAAAGCAAGGAAGACTATGAACTCTAGGAGGCTGAATTTGTACAACAGTGAGAAAAATAAGAAGGAACAAACTCTAGCAAACACAGTGCAGAGTAAGGTTATCCAGAAACATTTGAGGAACAATTTCAGACATCAAAAAATAAAGTTTATTTTAAAACACATGAAAAGCAGAAAGTTTTGCCAGAGAATCTATAATATAAAACTATTGGAAGATCAATGTATAACAGGAACTTTGGCGATTTCAAGACTAGCAGATGTTTTCACCACTGCAGCTATGTCCACTGTGGGAAAAGTTGAGATGTTTCACCGCTTTCCAGTGTCTTAACACAAAAACCACACAACAAAAGTATATTAATGAATGAGAATAAACAGCATGAAAGACAATATGGCACTGACTAAACATTTCTAAATCTGCTATATGTGTCATAGCCAACAAACTGTCTCAGGACCGTGAGACTGGCCACTGACAAAGACAGGATACTGAGCAAGATGAGCGTACCATGGATGAAGCTTTGCCAATAACAGAAGGAGCAGCAAACAGATAAATAGAGATCGTCAAACCAGACAATCCAGTCTGCTGCTTGTAAAACGAGGACTAAAAATCACACAGCAGAAGCCTGGGCATTTGCTAATTCTTTGTACAGTCCTTTCATGTTTTCTTTGTTCCTGCACAAAAGAGCACCTGCCAACATGACCATTATCAAAAACGCTCATCCAAACAGCTCAGTCTTATCTAATGTAAAGGCAGGTCTCACATGGGCATTGTGACATTAGGAGCATAGTCAACATCAGGGGACAAAAGCTGCATGTTTCTGCTTTCATTCAGATAGTTATGGAACAGGGACAGGAATTCAGGTTTAGGTAAAAATCTACCCAAAGATAACCAGATGACTATTTCCTGAAAAAGATTTACACAGCAGCCAACCCTGAAAGTGAAAAATGGAAAAAAAAACCAGAGTCTTTTATGTAGAGTTTTTACCAAGGTTTCCCACAAAAAGGAAAACTGCTTTAGCAGTTTGGAGCTCTGGGTAAAGGTGTAGAGGAGTTGTACTAGTGCCTTCTCCCTTTTTTGGTGAATTATTTCAGTTCTGTTCCTTCATCATTTTGTTAAAATAAAAGAAACAAGATACTTTCCTTTCAAACTAAACTAAAGGTTCACTTGACCCAAGGGTGTTTGGGGTTGTTTATTTCATTGTTCATTTCAGCAAGATACAGGAGCTTTCATGCAGCTGTACTGAACAAAGTTTTTGGTTTTGTGTCTGAACCATGCAGAAGTTACTTTTACTGCCCTGTTCCTGAAATTGTTTTTCAACTCTGTTACTATATGGCAACACTGCCAATTACATCCTACAATGAAGTTTTTTCTAAGGCAACACAACACTGAAGAAATATTTCCTCCACTAGAAACAAAGCTTTGCAGAAATTGCTGCTACAGGAAAACTCTTGCATAGTTTGTCAATATGTTAATTTTCAGTTTCAAATCTTAAAATATAAGTCACGGGCAGCAAAGTATCAGTTATGATTTAAAACCTTTGTTAGTACTGCAGGTGTTAGCTCTACTCATCCATTCTTCTATCCCTCCTTCAACTGTCTTTACATATGAATCATTACAAAGGCCAGTGAAACAGATAATGATGATACCAAACTCTACAGCCTGAGGTTAGTAATGCAGCATCCCAAAGTATATAGACGATTACAATGTATAAAATAAAACTGAATTATGATTGTTCTCCCTTTCAGGGAACACCATAGGTTAAAGCAAGAGTTTGCTTCCTCCTAATATCCCTTCTAAGTACTTGGATTTCTATACAGTACAAATAAATCCAAACTCAGTCTTTTCATTAGGATTTACAAAGCCAAACATATGTTCTATTCAACTAATGAATAACTATTATGTTAGATACACTTATGACTTGTCAAGATTTTACCCACCAATATTATTATATTTTAGCTCCGCATTCATTCAAAGGAAAGATGTGACAAGTCCAGATCAGCAACACAGGGCAATGCGACAGTACTGGCACCACAGGTATGGAAAATGGTGGCAGCCATAACAGTGGCACTCAAGCCCAAAGACCTTCCTACCTTTTCAAATTCCAGTTCTTTCATGATCCATGTTTTGCTGATAGACTAGATACCAAGCAAAAATTAATTCCAAATAAAATATAAGAATAAATGCAGTTTATTATACTACAATATAATAAAAGAAAAATAGGATGCAATATGATAAAGGGAAACAGTCCTAGTTATTATGTACAATATGATAAAAGAGCAATAGGAGCAAAGCATCAAGTCATTACTGCAAAGTGGTACAGAGACTAAGAAAAGGGCACATCACCAATTACCACCTTAACACCACCCAGGCCCACCCTTTGGCTGGGCCCCATTGCAGCCGGTGCCAGGAGTCTCTTGGTAACTGGGAAAATTCCTGTGCAGTGTGTCTACCCATAGGTGAGGCTTCTGTCCTGTCCTGGATCTTGCTCACTTTTATACTCAGTGAAAACAAAAATAGCTTACACACCCAACGCATGTACACTTTTAAGTTTAGGCTAAGTGCAGGCGTGTGCTGTCTCATGATCTGCCAGGGACATTGGCCAGGCACCTGAGCATGGTGGAGTTACCACCATAACACAGCTGCAGACAGTATTTATTGTCTGAATGGTCCTGCCCACATCTTGCTTGTTCAAAGGGCTCACCTGCTCATTAAAGTTGTCCTTGAGCTCCCTGTCCAAGTTAAATGATTCCTAATTAAAGAAAAAGACTTTTTCACAAGCAGTAATCAACTTAGTAAATTTTCACCACAATCCATTGCTGGTGCTTCCTCCTGAGAATTTCAGAAGCATCTCATATAGCTCAAAACACACATGTATATTCACAATGTGTGCAAAAATATTTATTACACTTGGCAAGATGGAACTGGACCAGTACAACCTACAACAAACCACCCAGCAGGAATCTGGGGAGATTTTTCAAGGGTTCATTTCTAGTTGCACCACCTACCGTGCACGCTCCTAGAGGGGCCAGCGCCCCAAAGCAGCACTCACTGCTGGCCAGTCACCTCCTTCCCGACCATTTCTCTTTATGAGACAAGACCTCTGCTCACACTTCTCCCCTCTAAAAGTCCAGTTCTGTCTCTCATGTAGGTGCTTCGCTTCCCTAACTCTGCCCCCAGGCTCTTCCCCAGAGGAGCTCAGCACGCAGGGGGAGAAGTCGGTGGCCTGGCATTGCAGCCAGGCAGATTTCTGCAATTCCTTCTATCATTCTTCCTTTCTTTCTGCTGTTCACTAGTGCTGCTCAGCCCATCGCAGCTGCAGACCCCGCAGGCAGCCCTAGAGCCGCCCCTCACGGTGACACGTGCTCTCCAGCTCTGCCCGCACCGGAGCGCCGAACGCCAGGAGCTCCGCTGGCCATCACCAGGAGCTCTGCTGGCCATCACCAGGGGCCGCTGCTCGCCCTTGCAACCGAGGCCAGAGGGTTGGGAAAGCACTGCGCGCATCCACATCAGGCAAAATTCATCAACGTCAGAACAGCGAAATTCACCGTTCAGAAACGCAGTAGCAGCTCCTGATCTATAAGACATATAGGTTTCTTCCAGGTGAGAGATGCTTTTGTTTTGTTGGTACAGGATTTGGGTTACTGCTACTGTTGTGAAGGAACAAGAATCAGTGTACCACTATTACACTGCTTATTAAGAAGCCACAGAATTACAAGGAACGCTTGAACTGACCTTTAGACAGTGCAGATGGCACGCCAGCCTGAATTAGTGAGACTGGCTATTACGCAGCAATATTGTCATGGTTGTCTGGTATACAAATTAGCAAGGAAAACTCTTCCCGGGGGGAAAACACACACATAAACACTTCATAGAAAAGTAATGTGTGGTCATAGCCAAAACACAAGATGTGACACTGAATGACACTGGTTGGATGAAAGACACCCAAGGGACCACTGTGTTTGAGAACTTCATATGACATCAGGCTGCACAGCTGACTGCTCGTCATCTGCTCTGACACACCTAGAGCAATACTACCTTTGTGACTATTTATATTGCCAAAGCAGCAGGAAAATAAGGGAACTGCAGGGTGAAGCAATTTGTAAATATTCTTGGAAGCATCTAAACAGTATTTATTCCTAGCTAGAATTAAAATATAATTTTAATGCAATTTCTCTTTCAGCTTGCAATCACAAGGTCAGACTGGTTCCTTGTGCTTAAAGTATCAGTTCAAAGATGTCTCTACTATTCTGTTTTTACTATCAACTTTGAAACTGGCCCAGCTGAGTTGTCAGCCTCTCAGGCTGCAGGAGCCATACCCACCCTTTTGGTCTGTGTGTCTGGCTGTGCTGTGTTGCTTTGGTAGGAGAAATGCTCAACGCAGTACTCATGAGAGCTAGAATTGCAGAACATCGTGCTGGGTGAACTTCAGTGCATGTTGCTGTTCACATACCAATAAAACACTGGTGCAGCTGTGGAGAGGGGTCCCTCTTCCCAGCTTAGAGAATGAGACATCAGTGACCACCCTATTCCTGAAGTTAACAAGAACTTAAAAAGGAAACAAATTAATAAAGGTTTGTCAAATCTGACAGACACAGTCCTGACTGTTGCACAAACTGATTGGAGGTGGGCATTAGAAGGAAGAGTAGCCAGTCCAGATTCTGCTTCATTAAACAATATTGAAAAACATTATGATATATGTTCTCCAGGACATCAGTAAGACCAAGAGAAGCAAGTCACAGTGAAACCTGGACCGAAATCCATTCCTTCATCATGCTTATACACATCTCCTTTTCAGAAAACTGAATTAGAAAATACAGAGATTTTTTTACCCCTTAGTCAGTCTGGCCTCTTGTGCTGCCACGTAGCTGCTGGCTCATGTTCCTTCAAGTCAGCCCCCAAAGCAGCTCAGATCCTTGCAGGATTTCCATGTCCCACACAACTCCAGCAAGACAAGCTGCCCTTTTGCAGCTCACTTCTGCCAGAGGAGGTACTCCCAGCAAACCTCTTCCCTTCTGCCTGTTCCCAAATGAAGCCTGCCAGCCTTCCTTATACCTTTGTCTCATAGCATTAATCCTACCCAACCCTCAGGTACAGCCCAGGGCACTGAGGACACCCACTCTGAACCCCTTCATGCCAAAAGGCAGTGTTTAATGCAAAGCTTCATGGAAATAAGTTTTCAGCAGAGATCTGAAGAAAGTCCACATGACAACATGGTGGTGGGGTGGGGTGCGCAGGGAGAAGGCAAGCAGGATTTCAGGGGGTTGTGGCTTCAATTCTAAAGGTTTGAAAGGGAAGGAGTAAGAGGCCTTTTACCATTAGGTTTGTGCACAAGCAGCTCAGAAGCAATTCTAAACTAGAAGTTAGTGTTCTGCTTCATTAGTCATCTAAAGAGCGAGAAGCTAATTCAGAATGCGACAGGTTAATTCCCTTCCAAATATATGTCCTGCAGTTTGCCTAAAGCCCCTGTGCATTTCCTTCAACCATGATCCCTCTGTTTGAATTCCCACCCTGGCTAATCTTGAGGTTGAACACACCTGTCTTGCCACTGTCTCTGCAGTTTTCACAAAACAATAACCAGTACAACATTATCCTTAAAGATTCAGCCTTTCCCCCCCCGGTGAATCCCCTTCTTAGGGTCATCTAGCTCATTAAAGAAATCCTCTCCATATATTTTCTTCAGATAAATTTAGGTCAACAACAACATTTTTCAATGTCCACATGTGTTTGTTTAGAGTTCCTTTTCTTAAATTGTTCACTTTTGTCCATTTAGTCATCGCCGTATATACTGAATTTTAGAATCAGGTTGAAAGTTCACCATTTTCCAGTTCTGTCAGCCAGCAAATAAACCTGGGAAATCTTAACATCAACTCTCTTGTGACTGATTCATCCTCTAAAGCATACAGTTCATTGGTTTTATCAACACATTTTCTTTCACACCAGATATGTTGTACAGTTCCACACGACACCAAATACAGAAGAGTTTTCCTGAAATAGCAATCTAATAGTTGTAAACAACTTAGCATTTGTATAGTATGTGCTCTGAAGTGGTTGCTACCTTTAGAAGCCATAATATATCACACTAAATATTTCTCAGGGTCTTTTTCTCCCCATAAGTATGTATCTTTTGTGTATGATGCCATTTCTTTGGTCTGTAATAGCTTCTTTAAAGATGCTGCATTGCACAGCAAGAAGTGAAAGGCACCTCAGGGTCTCACTGTTTTTTTGCTGTAATTGCAAATACTCAATAGCTTCATGAAGGATATCCATTTACTGTATTGCAAGAGCAACTTTAAGGGTGCACAGAGAATACATATTTAGGGAGAGAAAATTACCTTGAAAAGCAAATACAAAGATGGAGGTGGAGGAAAGGCTACAGTAATAAAAGACAATCCACTAAGAACAACATTAAATCAATAAAGACAAAAATGGGGCAACATTTCTGAAGGACCAAATCCTGATGTGGTTGTCCTTTTCAACTACATGTTATCAATTAGGGAAAAACGTCCTTTTCTTAAGCTTTTGGCTATCATGTAACCTCCTTACAGTTAAATAGTGCCCAACAGGCTTCTTCTATAAGAAAGGATACAGGGCTACGCTAGGAGAGCATCTTGAGACAGTCTCACAAAATAGATGGATGCTACATTTTCAGGGACACCACAAAGCCACTAAGAAAATCCCGTAGCTGACAAAAACTTGAGACAAATATAGCTCTGGATGTGGCCAGAAGTGCCATCAAGAATGCATGGGACCTCCCGCTACCAAAGATACTCAGTGCACTTTGCTAGGTAGGGTACCACTGTCAGTTCCAGCCAGCACAAACTGGCCCTGCAGCCCCCTCCCCTTGCTTCCTGCTTCCCACCTCTCCACTACCTTGTGCTCCTACAGCCTTCAGCATTGCAACAAACCAAACCAAGGACTTAACTGGACACAGCAGTTGAACTTACCAACAAAAAAGCAATTGCTCCATTCCCCAAGCCAGTTTTCTACTTGCAGGGGAATAGAATGGGCTCAAAGAACAAGGGATGGAGGGCAAAAGGTGAATTCCCATTTTTCCTTATGAAGAACATCACTGTCTTCATGGCACACTAAACCAGTGAGGCATTGCTATCATCCTGTAACCCACAAAGATTTTGGAAGTGTTTTCCTAACTTTCACAGGATCTTATCAGAAAAGACACGTTCTCTTCTCCACCCTACACCTACTTTATTTCAAGCACTCCTTTCAGCTTGTAACTAATGAGGTGTCTGTCACGTTCTTCTACTGTGGAAGAAGATATCCTCTTCCTCCTTGAACATAACACCTGCTTCCCCATAGTCAGATCTGACTTTACCTGCACTTTCTTTGCAAGCTAATAGATGCCTGTCCTGTGACACGAGGCTCCATTAATGCAGGAATTAACTATAGTTAAACATTAGGGCACACTAGATAAATAGCCTGGATGCCTCTCACAGGCTTCATTCTTTCCAGCACACAGACATGTCCATCCACACCTTTTGCTTCCTCACCAGGATCTTTCCACTACCACTGCTGCCTGCTTAGCCCATCTTTTTAGACATGCAGACCTTCCACCTGGGCAGCAGTTACAATAATGTCATTGATCCCATAGGATTCAGGTGTTTATTTGCTGCATCTGGCACTTCTCACAGAGGAGCACCTGACCTGGGTATCCTTCCTTCCTAAGGCTCACCACCACTCCACCTGGACATTAACACCTCCCATTGCGAGTTCACACTGGCTTGTGTCTGCTTTGCCGGGAACTACAAGTTCTGGAAGGTATCAGAAGGAATTCTGTGTTTTACAAGATAAATTAAATGGTACAACATTTTATAAATATTTATGATTCTTTTTTCCTGAATTATTATGTGGCAAGTGTGTTCACCAGAGGACAAAACGTTATTTCCTTGATAACAGGATTGAAAAAAAAGGTGATACAAGTTGTTTGTCTTTATGGACTCATAGCTACAAGCTGCCATTCATAAATATTAAGACTGCATTTGTTCTGCAAGCAGACTGAGAAGTGTATTGGTATAGTCTATTTAATAACATACCTAGGACTTCAAGGTATTCATGTAACCAGTAGCCTGTAACAGCATACACCACCTTACACAAAGCAATTGAAGAGCAGCTCAGAAACAACCTTTCCAACAGAAACAATGTTTGTTCTAGTACATGTCACGATAAGGTTAAGACTTAGTTTAAAGGTTTTCTTAAGCGTTCTGTTGTGCACATTGATCTAAGCTTTAAGGTTCATCTGGTGTACTTTAAGATTTCCTCCAGAGGCTAATAACATACAGGGCAGCAAGAGATGGAAAATTCCTGTGTTATCGATTAAATATATATTTATACTAGGTTCATCTCCCTAATTTTGCTGTTTACTTGGGTTTAGGCAGCGAAGTCTTTTTCCTTGATTCATCCACCTATCCCATCCCACCCACCCACCCCCTGCATAAATGTCTTTGGTATTTATACTGTCTCTCACATAGCAGCAGATTTTCTATTCCACCTTAGATATCTGTCTCTCTGGTTTTCAGTTCCCAGGGCACAAGAAGGGCTTTAGAAGAGAGGATTGCAAGATGCATGTTCCCAGCATGTCCATATGCCACATGTACAAAGTCCATCTGAAAAATCCTTCATTCTAGTCAAAGCCAGGACATAACTAACCTACTGGGGAAAAGCCATAATAAGGCTCTCACACCGGTAACAAGAAAATTTTATTGCTATTAAAGCCATGAATCTCCATGCAGATGAACTGTATCATTACTTCATTTGCAAAAGCAACAGGATAGGTGTTGGGAATAATACAACAGAATAGGCAGAAAGATCAAGAGGACATGACATCTACCCAGGGCTTATCCCTCCTCTTCTGCCTCACTGCACTGCTTTCCTTGTAACATTGGCATCGGTACAACTGAACTACTGATGGAGCTGTGCCCGGGTCCCCAAGACCTCTTCTGCCCAAGCACATCCTACCCCTTGCGGCATTCTATGACTCTGTGACAGGAACTGCAGATTTCTGAGGGCCTCCTTTCCCTCTAGAGCAGGTCGTCCCAGCAGCAGTGCCCACAGAATAGTCACCCTAAAGTCCAATCACCTAAATCATCTTACTTTCTGCACCTGCTTTTATTGAGCGCAGTTTTATGCAGGTATGTAGAGCTCATTCGAATGCAGTAGGAACATACACCACAGTCAGCAAGTCTGAAGATGCTGCAGTGGTTGGAAATGACTAAAAGAAAAAAAGGAAGTGAGAGCTGGATCTTGCCCGCCAGTGACACAGAAGTTTTTGTTAAGTTATAGAGCAGCCTTTTCCATACTTACTTGAAAAGAGCATTTGTCTTTCAAAAGAAAATTACTATAAATCAAAGCAATTTCAAATGGAAACAGAAGACACATGATAAAGACCCAGCGCACGTGTGAGAAGAAAGCTCTTCCAAGTTTTTCAACCTGCCATTCCAGACAGACTCCAGACACGCAGAAAGAATCTTAAAAAGAGAACTTACCTCGCCTGGGCTACTTCTCCTGTCCATCAACTCTAGACAGCAAAATGAGAAGACTCAAGCAAAACTGCCAGGCTCTGGCAGCTATGTTTTCCACAGAAACAGACCTTGCCCAGGAGCACAAGCAAAACACAGATTTTCTGCTTTTACCCATGATTTCATTTGTCTCTTAAGAGCAAAACATGCACTGCACATCAAATCTTGACGCTGAACTCAGATGCCCTTACCTAGAATGGAGACACTAAATTTTGCTTCAGTGTAGGCTCTCAGGCCCCTGTCATAGCAAGGATATGGTTGTGGGGTTCAGGGTCTCACAGAGCCCCGATGCAATCCCACAACTCCCTTTGCAGCCCCATAAACATGATTTTCCCCATTACAAGGGGAATGCACCAGGCTTCACACTGACCTGGCAGTGCAAGGTCTCAAGGCTGTCTGTGCCTCGACCCAAGCTGGTTGTATCTTGGTTTAACAGTTCTACAGCGGTCAGTGACTGTTGCCTGACCCATTTTGGCTTGACAACCAGGAATACCCTGTGTGGTAAAGGTCCAACAGCCCCAGCAGACTCCAAGACCCTGAAGGAAGTAATTCCTTGCATCTCATGTCAAACTTTCCCTGGAGACAATGAACTTGAGACAAAGATGATGTACTTTGACACTCCCAACCTCTCTATCTCAGGGTTACTGCCACCATCAACTGTGGGACACAGGGAGTCATCAAAAGGACGACCATACCAGCAGAGAAAAGGGGCTGCTATTAGTAAGTTTTTTAGCATATCAGTTATTATTGAGACCTCTCTGACTTCATGTAGTCAGACAACTATTATTCTGGTAACACTATTATTACTGGATTAATAATATCTGTTGTATTTTACTAGATTGTTAAGATTTTGATCAGAAGAGCAATAAACTTTTGGCTCTATATGCAGTATGGTATATGCAGTGTTCCCTTTTCTCCTCTTAAGATTTAGAGTTTAATATTCAAAATGTTTTTTCAAATCTCATTTACTTTTCTCTATACACTATATTACACTCAGTATACTGTGCTCACTTCTCATCTCCAATTTCACACTTAAAGAAGATCCTGTGAATTTGTGTTGCCGGATCTCCAAAAGGACAGTTCTGAAGCCATAGCTGCCTCTTAAGGATTATACAGAAAAAAACCCATGAGCTGCTCTTGAAAAGTATCTTCGTAACAGTATTTTCAAGAAGCTGGGAAAGGAAGGAAAGGAAGGGTGAACAGTTTCCAGTTTTGGAAGTAAGGAGCAATAGAGTGGTAAACAAAAAAAGTGGATAAATTCACCTGTTGTAGAGGAGAAATGGGTAAATCCTGAAATAAGGGGCTATATTTAAGGAAAAAAAAAGGAAAAGAAAATGTATCAGTCTTTTCAAAACAAATCAAATCACCATGAGAACATCAACAACAAGAAGGAGATGAAGACAGGAGAAAAAAGCAGGAAAAAAACCCAGAAATCAGACAGAGTACAGATAGTAGGACAAAGAGCAGAAGAACAGGTTCAGAAGTCAGCGGCAGAAAACAAGATAGCATATGCATGGTGGGATGAAGTGCACTCCAAGAAAGACTGCACAGGAAAAATAACAGGTGCCATCCTTTGCTTTGAAAAACTAGTCCCCATACCGTTTAATCCATTTCTAGTGCACAGAGTAAGAAGCTCAGCCTGCACGATCTCTCCTCTGCTTACCTCCTTTCCCACAATGACTCCTCCACAATAACCCAGATCTCCAGCAAACACCAGGCTCCGCACCCTGTTCTGCATAACGCTGGGGTTCCCTTCTGCTTGCTAGTTAACAAGTACATCCAAAACTGCATGCTGTAATCTTTTTGCTTAAATTCAGAGCCAAATTTGGAGAAAAAGAACATACACAAAACAGCAGAAATCCCTTCCTCCCCCAGCCTCCTGCATTACCCACTGCAGACACTATGCTTATGTATTCCTTGTGTTTTTTTTACAGACTGGAAAGAATAATAATTCATTATAAGTTTTGATTCTGCTGCACTGAAGTTCACCTTGCACTTCAGTGACATCATATTTTCTGGGCTGCTTCCTCCAACTTGTCTCTGAAATAATCCAGTTGTGCAACTAAAGCACACAGTGCATGCTCATTAAAGGCAATGACACACATACACCCCACATGGTCGCGCAGATACAGGTTAATCTGAACAAAGTCACACAGAGATGAGACATTGAACAGCTGGTGACTCAATGAGAAAATATGGACTTTTTTTCAGGTGTGGAACTTCATCAATAAGCATTAGAACACGCCTAAAGATACTGGAAAAAAATGTGCTTAGGACATCCCTAGGCAGTCCTCTAAATCTAGGTTGTCTCTCCCATGCACAGAGAAAAATAAGGCACAGATAACTCTAGGCTCATCAGTAACAAGTAGGTCTATCAGGAAGACACAACAATTTTGTCCTGACTGTTGTCTCAACAGTTTTCCATTTGCTCTTTCGGTGTTGCACAGTAGGACTGCACCTTACATTTAGTGATTGCCGCTGCTGCAAAAAACATATGGGGAAGAAGGTGGTGGAGGACAAAGTCTCTGCTCTCTTCCTTAAGAGCCACTGATGTTTTAGCCCCAGTTCTGTGACATAGTGATCAATGCCACCAGATTTATTGGTATTTTGTGTGCACACATCACTAGATCAAAATAGAGATTATACTTATCCCAGGCTTCCAGATCAAAAAATAATTAAATAAGAAAAACGTTCTCCTGTCTTTCTCTACTGCCCACAGTTTTATCTGTAAGTTAAAGCAGGACAATGGGAGAAGCACATCTGAAAATGATTCTAGTAATCACTGGAAGGGTGTCAGCTAAATATGGAAAGGAATTTTCATTTTTAGAAATCACATTATAGATGATGGGAAACACTGAAACAGGAATAAAGAGCTCAATCTCAACAACACTTAATTTTCTGCTACTCTCAATATACCTGTAATCATGTAAATGGCATGCCTCAACTAAATAAGGGTATCCATAATTGTGCCAAGGATTTTACAAGTCACTCATTCAAACTACAACTCTATTTCCACTTTTTCTTTGTTTTCCTCAAAGATTTCTAAATATCACAGGACCTGGCAGTCCCTCCACCAAGGTAGCTCAGTGCTACATAGTGAACTTTCTTAGTGATTCCTGAGGCATTAGTAGCACTGACAAAAAGATTACTAACAGTGCATAAGACAAATGCACAGTGAACTAAGACTGACATAAAGCACATTACATACTGCTTTACTATCTTTAGATACGAAAATAAGCCTAAAAGCAATACATCCTTTGTAAAGGAGAGCAGTGTTATACAGAAAGTTGCAGAGATCTTATCAATAGCACAAAATTTAAACTTTAGAGAACAACATACCTTCAGCAAACCTTGTAGCAAATCACTGCTGAAATTCATCAGTCATGCTAATAAAGTAATTGCAGATATGATCAATGTAATCAAAATTGACGGTACTAAAAACTGCTGGCTAGCACATAACTTTAGCAGACAGAACTTCTGAACACAATCGCTGTGCTTTCCTATCCAGTTTACTGCTGCAGAATTTTTCATAGACAAAGTCCCAGAAGGTAAAATTTAGATATGATGAAACTGGTAACACAAAGCTGATCAGCGTATAGTCCCCATACAATCTGCTGTAACAACCTCGACCCTCCAAGTTACATCAATTTACTTGAAAACTTGATAGATATTAATTGCAATAAGCCTTTTATTAGCTTTGTCAGCTAAAAAGAGATAGATTACAATTGAATGTAACCTATGAAGCTGCTAACACACACAACTACACAAAACCCCTTAACAAAATCTTTATTTATTTAAAAATCTATATATTTTTTAAATTATTTAAAAACATCTTAACAAAATGGGGTAGGAAGAATGAAAGGCTTTTGAAGAGGGGAAGCTTTACAACTACCTGACATCAACCGGATCGGAGTGCTTGCTGGATCATCACATCAGGTGATTCTGATCCGTTAGCAAGAAAAATCTGTCAGGTTCACTCACTTTCAACACGTGGTACCAGAAGTAGAACAAACCTTAGAAAAATAGTGCCAGTAGAAGAAAAGTATAACCAAAAGACTCAACAAAACTGAAATTTTTGAGGAAAGTGAAGACCACTAGAGGAGGAGATGTTTATTTGCAGATCCTTGTTGCTACTTCAGCTGGAGCTGCTAAGTGTTTGACTATGAACCTGCACCTGTAGCAAATTCTTTTAGGGCAGAGAACAGAGGGTGTTATGGACTCGCCTGCCAAAGTGGACTTGGCCAGAAGTTTACTGTAGAAATCTGGCTTCCATAGGATTGATGCATTTTTTGGGTATGAGAAATCAAGACAAATTGGTTGACAAATGTCTGTTCACATAAGATCAAAGTGCAGGACTTTGCCTTTGCATGATTATATCATAACTGTAGCACAGGTTTCGTTCCTGTCATCAGCTTCTTAAGTAACTTGGATGTATGGTTTTGCTTGCCCTTCTAAGAATTCTGAGGAGGATGGAAACATGCCAGTGAGGAAGAAGGGTGTTCATATGGCCTTATGTATCAGTTCTGGTGCTAGATAAAGTGGTAGCAGTACAAATTTGTTTTAGAAACACAAGAACCCAGAGGTTATGATAATCTTCTCAGACTGCCTAGCTTAGCAGACTTCCCTGATGCTGCTGTGGTTTGATAATATTAAAAAACAATGCAATTCATGTATCAGCAAGTAGACATAAAGTATACCATAATCTGGTTCTGATGTCAGTAGATATCATCAATACTCTGATCATATTCTCCTTAAGGACTTGAATCTTCAAAGCTGCTTATGATTGGCCTGCTAATTATTTAATCAACATACAAATGAATTATTTAAAAGAATCACCATGTCCAGCTCAGTTTTCTTAAAATGAATGAAATTTAAGCATGAAAAGCTCATCTACTGTTAGCCTCAAACAGCCAAATGATTACAGGTTCAAATGAGGTTGCAACAGCTGTTAGTTTTTCAAGCTTATTACTAAACAATTCAGTACTCAGTAGAATGAACATCCAAGGGATTTTTGGGGTTTTAATGGTTTTTTTTTAAATCTCAGAAGATAGAAAGAAATCTGCACCTTCATCTGTTATGAGATGGCAAGTAGAAGGAAAAATAAAGCTTTTTGGAGCTGAGCTCCACCTCAGCTAAACATTTGGCTGGAATACGTGTGCTGTGATTTCGTAATTTCACGATGGATGCACGTGCGATGCAGGTTACCTATGTCTTTCTTGTGAAAGTGGACCCGTGAAAAGCTTCTGGGCATAATGGTCTCTCTCCCTCAGTGTACTGGACACTCACCCCAGGCACAGGGCACTCCCCGTATGGCTAAGAAGTTACCTGAGGCAGGGAATGAGATCCCCAGGCAACGCTGCCTCATCCTTGGACCGAACACACCGTACGGTACCTCCGCCTGTCGGTGCCGCAGCTTAACACCCCGTCACAGACGGGAGGCAGAGCACAGTTCACCCACTTGTGCCTTGGTCCAGCTTGCAGAGGCTCACAGTGCTGCTTCTGCTTCAGGTGTGGTAAGGAACCACAGCACCTGACTACAGGTCAGCTAGCTGCTTTTCTGAGAACTGAATACAGACCATAACGTTCCATCTTGTAGCCTTTGTTCTGCCCACTGCCTCTTTGATAGTGATATTTGATTTTGATATCAATATGATGATTTGATATTGATAAATCCAAACCCATACCAAGCTGCCATTTGAGATATACTAAATCAATATTTTGTCAAAATAAAATGTTCGTAGTCACAGTCCCTCAGCCCATCTGAGAAACAGCTCTTTATAACATTGCAACAATATAGGCTACGTAGGATTGGTTTGTGTAGACCAAAATAAAAGGGTGCATGTGGAAAGCTATTTCCCACCCTTCTGAGAAATTGCCCTAAACAAAGCCTATAGCATCTGCTAAGCAACATAGGTCCTTCAATAGCTTGTGCTTTGGCTGCCAGCGCAGGCTTCAGCCTGTGTTAGTACAACTTCATAATCCTGTAAGTAATGTTCATTGCACAGAGCCTGCACACACCTTCATTTGCTGATTAGCTCTTGTCAGCACAAGGTTTTAAAGCCTGTCTTTAGTATTTCCCAGCTGCATCTTTTTCTCTTATTTTGCCTTTGCTCAGTGTTCATCAGTAATCCAAAAATAAAATAGTTTGTAACCTTTTACTGTCAGAGAGCTGCATGGTATTTAAGTGTAATATAAAAAAGAAAAACGTTAAGAAATTATGCAAAGGCTCTGGAGACCAGAGATAGGAGAGGAAAATAGGCAAGGCAACTGAGTTTCCATTAGTGCCAGCTGTGATCACTTATGACTGTTCTTGTAAGCTAAAACCACTTCTCTCCTCATCTAAACAAGTAGTTTGTCTCTGTCTTGGTTTGTCTAGGTTTTTATTTGCTTTTTCTTTTTTTGGGGGGGTGTCTGTGTGTTGGGTTTTTTTTGTTTTTAATTTTAAATTTGTGTTTCATGTCTTCACAAGGAGACAGGTCACATTAGGACTCAGTGAAGGGGGAAAAGTGCCTCGTGGGATAAAGGTGCAATAGTGAAGTTGTCTTACTTTTCACCAAGTGTAGGAAAATTCTGAATTTTTTACTAGTTATTACTGAGGCTAAAATTTTACTGAATCAAAGGTTTATTGTGGTTTCTAGTTTGTGTGGTTTGTTCTTTTTTTTTTGTTTGTTTTGAGGGGGGAAGGGTGTCTTTTATTTGTTGTTGGTTTGGGTGCTTTTTTAAGTAAGATTGAGGAGCGGCCAAAACCTCATCTAAATGTCTTGATTTGACCTTGTTTGTGTCATAGTCAAATACACATTAATAGTTGGTTATATTTAAGTATTGCCTAGAGGATCAGTCAGATAGAATTCCAGCTGAAGTACAGTGTGAACATTTAATAAGAGATTGTGCCTATCCTAAGAAGTTGACAGTTAAAATAGATAAAATTTAAAAATGTGGGAGAGAATGTATGGTTATTTCCATTTTAAAAATGGGGAGCTAAGGTATGCAGAGACTAACTGACTTGTCCTGAGCGATGGAGAGTGTCTTAGGCTAAAACAAGACCTGAGCTAAGGGTTTTTTTGTATCCTGATATGATGCTGTAATGAAGAAGCTCATCTTCCAGGTAATTTCTATCTTTATTGCCTTACAAAATAAGGTTTATGTAATTATGCATTACACTTCTCTCAGACATTACCTCCCCCACCTAATTTACCAATTTCAACTAAAATGGCACTTTCTATGAGCTTTAAGCAGGACAGAAGCCAGCAAGGCATCAGCAGAGGTAGAGGCACACAACTAACTGGAACATACCTGGTTTCCCTACAGTTACATGTGTAGCTTCCAATTAGCCACAACTCCAGTCTTTTTGCCTGCCTGGAGTGTCGCGAGGCACAGAAGGAAGATGGGAACAGCTCACAGGAAAGTAAAACAAATTTGTGGAAAAACAAGCTCGGTTAGTTTCACTGCCCATGTAATAGCTTGATTTTTCAATGCTACCTCTGAATAGTGTCTGCATTTAAATTGAAACAAAACCAAGGAAAATCTTCACAGCTACAGGGGTAACTGAACATTGTAATCAGTGTCCCATTGACACTATGAGGCATCCACCCCTGGATGGAAGAATAAGAATCCGGTCAGGAATCGGCTCAGTTGATTCCTTCACAGGATAATAGAATACATCAGATCATTTCTTAGCATTTCTCCTAAGCCTATTCTCCATGGTGAAAAAAGAACTTTTCTGGCCAAAAATTAGGTGCTTTATGCATGTTAGTTGTTGAAAAGAAATCCCAGCTTTGATTGGGTTGTTGTCTCTGAGTTGTTTCTGTACTGCTTTTACTTGAGGGTGCATCTGTGACTTCACAGGCAGTGACAAGGGATGACTTATACACCTGTCAAGTGAGTCTCCACTTGTAAAACAATTTCCATCTAATCCAGCTCTCTTACAGCTTGATCCTCCACCTGGACAAAATGTTCTCTAGCCTGCCCTTTTGGTTCTGTGATAACTTTTAAATAAATTTAAACAGTAGCTTGACTTTTCTTCTTATACTTAGATGGTTTTTAAGCGCATATCTGTACCTTGAACTAATTACATTTCTCAATCCTTCCCATCAGAAGCCTGTTTCTTTCCCTCAGTGCCATACTGCATAGCCAGAATCTACTGTGATACTGCATTTTACACTTACATGCCAGCTGTGCACTATCCAAATTGCATTTTGCCTGTTGTCATTCTTTCTTATAACAGCATTAAACCAACATTCCTCCCCCCAAGAAACTAAGGTCATTTTAATTGCAAGCATTAACTGAAAAGTAATTTTACTACTCATTTGTAGTAACTGTTATCAGTAAAAAATGAAAACAATGACATACAATTGGAAAAAAAATCAGCAAAGCTTAAGCAGAAGTACTGCCACAGAAAGCGGGCTTACTACAAGTGAAACAAATAAATCAAACTACAATTAATCTAATGCTGAGTCATAAAAGACTATTAGGTTTGAGGAGGAATATCAAGTTTTAAACAAAATATGGGCCCTAATTGCTTGGTTTGGGGTCAGTTATTCCTAGCATTTCCACATTGCCATTCTTAATGACTTTAACTTTCCACTGTTCCTGTTTCCATCTCCTCTGCTAATGCAAGCGGTAAAGATCTGTAACTTTCACGTTCTAGATGAAGATCAGATCATTTGCACTCCGCTGTTTGTGTTACAGTGTGCACACGGTGTAGCACCTAGGAGATCACCCATTTTCTGAAGGCTTGTTTTCCCAAAGTTAGTGGCTTCTATGGGAACACAATCAACCTGGGACTGGAACTTGGGCATTTAGAAAAAAACATACAGATTTGCTGGTTTGCACATCATTTAATCTAAAAAAATAAGGAAAAAAAATCTAAAAAAATCCACTAGCAATATAGAATGCAAATTAGTGCAAAACTTGATCCTTTGGGCATTAAATACCACAAGAAAACAAGATTATTTCTGCTTCATTCAGTTCAGTAAGTGCTTTCTTATGGTGGCTCCAGTTGTTCAACGGAGTGTATCAGAGATTAGAGAGAATGTCTTTCTGAATTTATCACCTCCTTTTTTCTGGTTATAAAAACTGGTTATAAAAAGATAATTACCTCTCTCTTGCTATAGATCCAGAGAGAAAAAGATCTCTTTCCAAATGTGAGAAAATATGAAGTGAAAACCTACAAAAATGGAATGGCTTTACGAAGAAAATTAAGAAGAATGCCTTAGAATTAATCAAATCCCAACAGTTTGTATTTAAAGCAGGGGTCCTCAAACTTTTTAAACAGGGGGCCGGCACAGGGATGAAGTGGCAGGCAGTCATCTGTGGCTGCTTGGTTTCCCTCCCCAACCCCCAGCGGGGGGGTTCTGTAAATACCAGGGCCGGATTGAGGACCCTGGGGGGCTGTATCCTGCCCACGGGCCGTAGTTTGAGGACCCCTGATTTAAAGTATGTTATAGCAAGCAAAATATAATGAGTCTGGTAACAAGAGTACAGTAGTGCAAACTTCAGAATCGTAGTTTCAAAGCCCAAACTTATTCGGGCACCCTGAACACTCGACAGAGGAGGAAAAAAACCCAGTAGTAAATCATAAAGCAAATTGCCCAAAGATTATGTGAGATTTTAATCTAAATGTTTCTTCTGTGTGAACCGAAAAAGCTGTATGAGTAATGTGCAACTGCTACATTTGAGAAAATCTCGTATCTTGCTGAAACAAAAAAAAGGTTTAACGTGCTGTGAAAGCCAAAAATCATAGAATCATGGAATAGTGTGGGTTGGAAGGGACCTTAAAGATCATCTAGTTCCAACTCCCCTGCCATGGGCCCTGTCCAGCCTGGCCTTGATCACTGCCAGGGATGGGGCACCCACAGCTGCTCTGGGCAGCCTGTGCCAGTGCCTCATCACCCTCATAGTGAAGAAAATTATTAAGAAAATATCTGTTAAGAGTTTATGTTTATCCCTTGAATTTAAGTAATTCCTTAAGGGTTTTTATAACTTTGACTTGAGGTTTTCCAACAGAGGGTGAAGGAACTGTTCCTGCGTTTCTTTCAAGAGCTCTGAAGCAATTTTATAGCTGTAGAAAGAATCATTCCACCACATCAAATTATTAAGTATTTAATATTATAAATTCTTATGTTAAATAAAACATAAGTTTATAAGAGCTTAGCCTGGAAGCCTTGTGTATATGAGCAGTTATACTCATGTTAAATAGTCTCTAGCAGTTTCCTGATTAGAGACTAACTGGGTACTTTTTTTTTAATAAACTAGTGAGAATACATACACCTTATGGTAACTATCACAATTCTCAAGGGACAAAGATTTTCAGATTACTTTTGGCACTTTCACTACCACACGTATTGTCTTTGCAGGCAGTTTTGATTTGCATATTGTCACTTCTTTCTTTTTGTTTTAGAATGCAAAACACTTTCAGTGAAACCAGAAATATTTTTTCAAGGATTAATCACAGATTAATTTCTAAGCCAATGCATTTAAATGCTATCCCCTTAGTGACTGTGTGCAGTGCCAGTGGTGTTTATTGACTGATTAATCACCAGATTTATTTTTCCTGTTTTACCATCTTCTCATTTTTCTTCATCTTTTCTGTACAGACATTACAGGTTGTTGGAAGAGGGACTAATTGCTATGAAATGTTTTAGCTGTTGCTAAACAACATGTTGTTCTTCAGAGCATCCTCTGAAGAAGTAGTGCTCACAAGTCAGTAAATGCCTCTGTCTTATCGTCCCAGGCTGAGGTTTTTAAGGATGGAAGTGAAATGAAAAACTGCAAGTGCAGAAATTACATTGCAGGGTGAGACTGGTTCAAAACTAAAGCTAACTTCTGTGGCTAAGCAGGAGGACTGGGGCAAAGTTGGGCAAACAAACTGGATTTCTCAGCAAGAGGATGGGGATGTGTGGAGGGTGATAACATAAATACTCAATAAAGCTGCAAGATGTTACCTGTTAGATAAGTGTGCACACACACATATCTTGCCATGATGATGCATAAACCAGCAGATCAAATGAATACCATCGACCCTGAATAGAATGCGTGAGGAATCACAAGGTACAGTTCGTGTTACCTGGAACAAGCTGCTCCAAGTGTGACGGGGTGACGTAGTGCTGACCAATGACTTCTTATGGCCTCCCATCATCACTCCAGCTTTTTTCCTAAACACAGACAGGAAATGAGACAGCCTCTTCTTACATGTCCATAATAATATTAACTATCTCATTAGAGCCATCATCGTGCTGGGTATCTTGATTGTCAGTTTCAGAAAAGATGTCAAGCCCTTGCTGTGAAGGTAGATTTGCCCTCTTATGCATCATTGTCTCTGAAGTACACATTCCGGTACAATAGAAATAAAAAGAGCATTTCTATTCCCTGGATGTGTTGCATATTTTCCAACATTGTGATTTAACCCCAGCTGGCATCTAAGCACCACGCAGCCACTCGCTTACCCTGGCCCCCAACACCCCTCCACCCCGGTGGGATGGGGAGAAGAATTGGAAATAAGGTAAAACCCACAGGTTGAGATAAGAACTGTTTAATAATTGAAATACCAGAAATATTATAATAGTAAGTTTATAACAATAATTGTAATGAAAAGGCAGGCAACACAGAAGAGAGAAATAAACCCCAAGAAAGACAAGTGATGCACAATAGAATTGCTCACCACCCGCTGACCGATGCCCAGCCAGGCCCCCAGCAGTGATCGGCACCTCCTGACCAGCTCCCCCCAGTTTATATACTGAGCGTGATGTTCTTGGTATGGAATATCCCTTGGCTGTGTCAGGTCAGCTGTCCTGGCTCTGCTCCCTCTCAGCGGCACAGCATGGGAAACCTGGAAAGCCCTTGACTTAGTGTAAGTACCACTTAGCAACAGCTAAAACATCAGTGTGTTATCAACATTGTTCTCATACTAAATCCAAAATACAGCACCGCACCAGCTTCTTGGAAGAAAACTAACTCTATCCCAGCTGAAACCAGGACATCCATGTATAGGAGACATTTCTCAGAGCTGCTACTTGTTTCTTTGAAGACCACTGTATTCACTTGAAAAAGTGTTTTTTGATTCCTGAGCAATACGAAGTATTGAAGCCCTTCTAAAGGACCTCTGATGTGTTACTTGTTTAGTCATTTGAGGAAAACACCACATTTGTTGACTTTAAGATCCCTCAGAAGATTAAGCAGCCTTTGCTGACCTTGTGGTTTATTTCATGGCTAGGTTTTATATTGACACATGACTCAACTACCTGAGGAGTTACTAATACTAATAAGGATGAAGTCTGGTGCATCATACTGAGGAGGGAATTAACAAGTTACAGCAGAAATTGTCACTAAATCCATTTTTGTTTATTAGTGAAACAGAAAGAGTAAGAAATAAAAATAAATTAGATAAAGTGTGAAATAACCTGTTGAAGGCAGTAAGAAAAATGAATATAACGAGAATGTGAGCAAACATTCAGCAGTACACAATTTCCAGCTCAAATAAAATTACTTATTTGGCCTTTCTAGCCTCCATTTCTTCCTACACATTCTGTCCTTCTAGAATTTAAGTTTAGAAACTGCTCACAGTGGCCTATCACCTGGATGATTTAATGGAAGTGTTGTCACTTTCATAGACAAAGGGGGAAGGTAAATCAATGTCATGAGCCTTATTCTCAGCTACAACCTGCGTCTGAGCCTTCTCTAGGTAAATGGGGGGCAAGCAGAAACAAACAAAAAAAACCCAAACCAAGAAGTTGTTATTTGTAGGCTCAAGACTGAAAAGGCTTGAGGAAAGACTGCAGACAAGGGAAACTGTTTGAAGATGCCTTGCTTTTCTGATGATATTCTAATAGAAGGGCTCAGCCTGTATTTGTTGAATAAACTTTGAAAGAAACTATGTTACCGATTCCTCTTTTTATGAGCGTCTATATTATCAAAAACACTCTGTACAGCCTATGAGGATTTCAAATCAGATTAGGTCTTGGTGTTTTTCCATCAATTCTAATTACATGTATTTTCTTAAAAGGCCCATTGCCAAGTGCTCCATAGCACTACATCACGGGGTTGTATCATCACTGTTTCAGTCAAGTTTTATTCCACTGATTTCAGCAGACTATTAACAGCCTAAAACTAGAATATTGACTACACACAACAATCATACGGTTTTCTACTGTAAGCATTTTAACCTCTTCCATTTCCCCCACTCGGCACCCTACCCTACCTCACCCCTGGCTCACTCTCATCTAGCTTCATGTCAAAGACTATCAATCTCAATTCTTCCCATGCATTTCAACCATTTCCATTTTAACTTGTTTACACATCCTTTGAGTTTGTATGTATTTTTCTGCCTTTCTATGCTTGCTAAGAACCATATTGGCTCAATTTTAATAGATGAATCTTTACTGCAGTCAATTCTTTTTGTAGTCCCTTTTCCTTTCAGTAATTTTAATTCAAAACATGTCCCCTCTCTTCCCCACATTTAAACAAAAGGAAAGCCAAAGAAAACATTCACTAGGACTGAGAAAACAGTCCTGGAAGAGAATACAAGGGAATATTGAAAGGTGTTAAAATTGCTGCTGAGAAGGAAAAAAATGAACACACAACAGCAGAATATTTAAATGTGAGTATAAAAAATACAGGACCAGAAAGAGAATGTTATTTCTATTCTAAACCATTTTGTATGCTCTGTTAAAGGAACATGCTATTTCCCTCATTGTCATAGGAAGTATA
This sequence comes from Falco rusticolus, assembly GCF_015220075.1. NCBI lineage: Eukaryota > Metazoa > Chordata > Aves > Falconiformes > Falconidae > Falco > Falco rusticolus. The sequence goes on along the minus strand of NC_051187.1, from coordinate 108,258,299 downwards.
TGTTGAGTCCTGTACAGAAAAAAACCAAATTTAGGTGTTAAGTAGACAGCCTGCATTTGGTCAGCACAGCGAGAACACTAGAGAAATGGTGGACTGGAAGCAGCGTGAACTTCAGAGTCTGCTAAATAAAAAAGCACTGTAACAGCATACATGAAGAGGCAGCAGCCACGCAAGAAAAGAATACCAGCTGATGGTCTGAATGTGCCAGTATGTTCTGGCTTTTGGCAGAACTTTAATTTTATTGCAGGAGTATTTTGACTTCTACAGTTCATGCAAGTAAATGGTACATACCAGGCAGTGTCTGGAACTGTGCTCAGAAGGCAGGGCAGAAGAGTGACATGTTGTCATGACACTATAAAATGCTAGTGCCATGGAAATCCCTATTCTTAATGTTGTAAATGTAGACTTGAAGGAAGCAGAAGGCAGTCACAAACATCAAAATAGATCTGTTTCCTCAGAGCATAAGTATGCAGTTACACAGAGGGCCCCCTGCCCAACAGCTTTGCTTGTTACTGGACTGCCAACATTTTGGAACAAACTATGTCCATCAGCTCTCAAAAGCAGTTGTTAGGGACCAATATCCTGAAAAATCACAGGACAAAGAAATGGACAAGGCAAGGAAACAGATCATGTGGTAAAGGTACAGTCTGAGGTAAGTGACCTCACCCTATGCTTACACATAACAAGTTAGCCCCTTGGTGTGATCTACCACTAGAAGCACTGATTTAATACAGTGTTGGAGCCACTGATGGCAAAGCTGAGTATTAACTCATTTATCTCAGCAACTTTGGTGCCAGACCTCAGGAAGTATCAATTTTCAACCTGGATTTATAGCCCTGAACCTTACCCACCCCATCTTCCCACGTTCAAAGTTAGCTCCAAATAAATCTTTAAAATCAAGAGGTAGCATGCTTAAAACAGCTACAATATGCAGCATTACACATTCCCACCCTAAAACACAGATGAGCCAAGATTAATCCTCTTCTCCTTGCCAAGTTTCAAAGATAATTTTCTAGTCATCCTGGAGAAGGCTTAACAGTTAGATAATATACTACCATGCAGTGAGAAGCTACTATTGCTTCCTGTTGAGGCCATATCATATTGCAGGAGAAGGGTATTAATGCAGAGAAGACTCTTACGACATAGTTCCACTTCTACAGAGCATTTCTCCCTGTCCTAGCCATGTGGTGAATAGCATCTTACCTTAGAAACCCCGACGCCAGAGCAGAAGCAGCCCGCGCTGCACTAGAACTCTTACAGCAGCTCTCTCTGAATGCACTGAGGCAGTGCTGAATGAAGAACTAAAGAGCTGGCACATTTCCCAACAATCTCTTACATCATCTGCCCAAAAATGGTGCTTAGAGACAAGACGCAATTTACACCGTTATTTTAGGACTTACGATATGCAGGTAGAAGGTGCTACAATATGCAGGTAGAAGGTGCCACAGGTTGTGAGAAAAACCCACTTGAAATAAAAGACTTGTCACACAGATGCAGTAGGGAAAGAGCACTGTAGATCACAAAACAAAACATGGTGAAATTTCAGCACTCAAAATCATTCCTCTAAAAGACAGAAGGAACAAAAGCCGAGTTCATTTGTAGTGCGGCATCACAACCAATGCTCTGATGTCATGAAAAGCAGGTCCCTCCCACCACGGGATGAGATACAACATACCCATTGCCAACCAATTTCATTGTTGAGGAAGTGGAATTGTCCCACATGTTTACTCGTAGGTGTACTGACAAGAGCTGTGTACTGAACATCAGCTGCCAAGGCAAGTTTGTGGAGACAACTAAAGAACGATGCCAGCGCTCCAGGAGAGCAGCCCAAGAGGCTGTAACAGTGATAGTGGCTCACAGCATCACGGTAACAAGGACCTATGGGTTTCTTTTTTCCTTACGAGTGCCCAAGAACCATCAGCATCATAACTGTTCTTCAGCATAACGGGGGGAACTCTGAAGGGCTCACCATAATAAGCTTTACTATAAAGAACAGCACCAGGCAGAATCTGCACCCATGTAATTTCATGTGGAGCATTCAAACGAGCAGCTGCTCCTACTCTCCACACTACTGCCTACCACGGAAACGCGCTGCCGCTTTATTTACCTCACCCCTTTCCCCCTCAGCTCTGACATAGTTTCTGCATTTCAATACAGAAATGCCTGTTGGGATTGAGCAGAACAGAGCCTGCATTTATTTCTTTCAGGCAGCTCCTGGGCTTCTCTGCAGAAGAGAAAGGCACCAGAACTTAAAAGATAGCAGAAACTGCTGCTTCACTGCCACGGGCACCACAGCTTACCGAGTTTCTTCTCCTAGCACAGCCCTCCAAGGCCTTCCTCCCAGATCTGTGTCCAAGTCAGCCCTTTCCAAGGTATGCTACCTGTCACCAGCCTCCCCAGCCATTCCCTCTGATGGAAGGAAAGCACGCGGTACCCTGGCAAAGACTTCTCCAGGTGCAGGCAAGTGTTATCACCCTCTGGCCTCCTGTTCTGCTCTCGGTGCCACGCGCCCATGCTGGCACACTCCCAGTGCTTGGTCCCGTTAATGACCACCACAGTCCCACCCACCAGGCAGCCTCCATTTTCTTACTCGGACAACCAGCTGAATCGCTACTTTCTTCTCACGCTTTCTACATTTCCACCTATCTTTTCAGACAGGTGGTGCGGATCCATTCCTTTCCCACATGCATCTGGTGCCCCTTGCTGGGTAGCAGTAAGAGCTTCTCCACAAGGGAAGGCAAGCCAGGAGCCAGCAGCAACTGCAGTGCGGGCAGCACCCTCACCGACCACAGCACGGTCTCACAGGGTGTAAGAGCAGCAGGCAGAGCCAGGTGCTGGCAACAGGCTCAGCCGACAGCCCTAGACAGGGAAGAGATGAGTCAGGCTTGGCACCCATCCAGAGAGCCCAGGCAGGATCAACAGGACACATGACCAAAATCAAGATGATGACATTGGTCCCAGGATCAGCCAGGACACGAGGCTGGAGACAGGACTGGCAACAGGCACACCCCCAGCGTAACGCAGGCAAAGGCAAATCAGGGCTCTCCTAAGGCAGACCTGACAAGCTCTGTGTTTCTTCATGTAATAAAGTAAATTCACCAGAAGCTGGTTCACATATCTGCTAACTTTGCTGATTACGGTGAAGTCAATCCTGATTTAAATTATTATGACATGGGGTGACCGGCCCCATTTTCTTGTTCTCGTGCCTCAATGACTGCTATGCTGCTTTCATGTAAAGCATAATTTAACTTTCACTTACGCTTTAAAAATGCATTTATAGAAAAAAAGTGTAGAAAATGCAAGGAAAGAGACCAGCCCCAGAGGATGTAACAGCTGCAGACGAAGTGCCTCTAAGACTGTCTGATTGACTCTGAATGGTGGTCAGTGTGAATTCGCCTGAACTTGTGGGATCTGCTCCACCGTGGTTTTCACAGCCTGCTTGTTTCGGTGGCACCTCAAAGTCTCTAACTTCAAAATGTGAGTAAACACCTGTAAGACCTTAAAGAGCATTTTAGGTGAGGTGTCTCTGTCAAGGTGAGGGGGGAAATGGGAAGGTAGTCCTGGCTGGAGGCTGACCCACGTACTCAGCTCCCACTCTCCAGGAAGCCAAGCCAGCACATGGAGCGTTGGCACAAGGCTTCTCAGTGTATCTTGGTCTTCAGCAGTGCTTGGTCACCCTTAGCTTTCATAGGGTTTTCTGGTACGACCTCTCCAGACCTCTTCAGGAACATTCCTCTCCCTGAGCATTGCTCACCAGCACAGGCAGCCTTTGTGCCCACTGTACACCCGTGTCACAAGGTTAAAGAGGGACCAAGCAAAGTCTCCTTTCCCCTGCGGGTCTAAATTGCAAACCTATCGCTGAATGTCCCGGCAAGGAGACAAAGGACATCAGTCCCTGCATGGATCAGGTTCCCTTTCTTTGAAGCAAAATCCTGGGCTGATCTTCGTTGCCGCTCTACCTTCTGGTTTAAAATACCTGACCTTGTGAAACTTCACAGCTCTCCCTAGGCAGCCCCTCCTGTCCGCTGAAACACTTGCTGAGGTGTGCAGAGAACCAGGAAGTCCTGCCTGCCCCCACCTGTACCTGCGCTTGATCTGATGCCCCCTGGTACCGGCTTCCTCTAATTTTAGCCTTCTCCCACAGCTGGAGAACCTATTTGCTATGCACCTACAAGGACACACACGCTCGTTTTTCTCTCTCTGCAGGATCATCTGCAAGGGGGGCAGGGAGGAAAACACGCTGCCGGAATACTGAGCATTTTTTAAGTGATGGAGCAAACCCGGCGCTTCCCCACGGAAAACGCGCTGCCGTGCACCCGCGGGAGGCCGAGACGCTGCTCTCCTCGCTCAGCTGCAAGAAACCCTGGGTCGCTCGTGGGTGCCCTGACACCCACCGCCCCTACAGCCCACTCACCCAGCCCACCCACCCAGCCGTGCGGGGCTGGCCGGGGCGGGGGGGCGTCTTGTCCCTCCGCGCCCCTCCGGAGCGGCGGCAGCCGGCTGCTCCCGAAGCGGGGGCTCACTGGGGCGGGGGCAGCGCCCCAGGGGTACGAGCTGCCGCTGCTGCTTTCGCCGCGGCCCCGCGGCACGGACCGGCCGCCTGTCGCCCCCCGCCGCCGTTGCGTAACGCGGCCGGCCGAGCCAACGTCGGTCATAACTATTAACAGGCGCTCATAACGCCGGCTTTAATTACTCATCAGCGAGGGCAGCCGCCACACATAGCGCTGCCACCGCCGGGCGTGGGCTGCGTGACCGGGGTAGGGGGGCTCCCGCCCCGCGGATGCGGACCCCCCGCCCAGGTTTGGGGTTAACCCCAAGTAGCAGCACCCCAGGAGGAGTTTCGGGCGGGACAGGGGTGCGCGGGGGTGTCCCGAGGCCGCCAGCACCCCCCGCACTCGGCGGGGCACCGCGGGAGCCGCCGCCCACAGCCCCTCACTCACCGCGGGCGGGAGCGCTCGCTCGCGGGCTGGCGGCGGCTGGGGGTTACACCGCGCAGGCGAGGCCAGCGCCGTCATTACCGTCAGGAGAAATTGCCTTTTTTTTTTAATGATTATTGTTTTTTATTTTTTACCGTCCCACGGACCGCTCGAGGGGGCAAGGGGGTACCCCGTGCCTTCAACCGCCTTACCCTTACAGGCGGGAAATGGCTCCCGGCTCCCAGCCCCCGCCGCGCCCACCGCTGGGCCGGGCGGCTCGGTCGCGCTGCCAGGGTGGTGGGTGGGGGGAACAAGGGGGAAGCTGCCGGGGCGATGTGTGCGCGTTGTCTCCCCGCGCCGCCGCCATCCCCTCGCAGCGGCGGCACGTGGTGCCCTGGGGACGCGGGTCCTCAGACGCCCCCCCTCCGCGTGGCTTCGCGAGGAGCTTTTTATAGCAGCACCGCCTGGCGCCCCGATGGGGGGTTTCTCGCCGCGCTCACGTTGCCGGGCGGGTGCGATGTTAAATAAAGGCGGGGGAGGTGGGGGAGGGAGTTCGGCGCGCGCCTAATTAGGAGACGGCGTTGCCCAGGAAAGCTAAAAATAGGCCCGGGCGCCGCAAAGCGCCGCGCCGCAGGCGGCAGATCCCATCGATCCCCTTCGCGCCTCCGCGGCTGAATGGAGCGGCCGGGAAGATGAATGGGGGGACCTGAATGGGGCTGCCGCGCCTGGCGGGCGCCGCGGGGGGGCGCTGTGGTGCCGCGCCACCGCCGCCGTCGGGCGGCAGCTGGAGCCCCCGGCAGCGCACGTGCGGGCGCGGGGGCGGCTCGGTGTCACCTGGCGGCAGCGGTGGCGGCGGCGGCGGGCGGGGCGGGAGGCGCGGGGGGGAGGCTATAAAAGTGTCCCGCCGCGGCACATGCACACTTCGGGGAAACTTCCTCGCTGGAGTGGTAGTAGCCGTCGCCGCCACCCCGGGGGCTGCGCCCGCTGCCGCCAGCCCCGCTCCGCCCTCGGGCGGGCGGGCGGCCCCGCGGTGGAGGGCGGCTGCGGCCGGGACCCCCCGCCCCGCGGGAGGCAGCGCCGCGGGCCGTGCCCCGGGCGGCGGCGGCAGGATGAGGGTGAACGGGAGCGAGCTCAACAGCTCGGTCCTGCCGCGGGACCCGCCACCCGAGCGCCGCCCGCCCTGGGTGATCTCCACCTTGGCTGCCATCCTCATCTTCACCATCGTGGTGGACCTGCTGGGCAACCTGCTGGTCATCCTCTCCGTCTATCGCAATAAGAAGCTGCGGAACGCGGGTAAGGGGCGGTGGGGGGGCCGCCTGCGGTGGTGGTGGGGTGGTGGTGGCGCGGGGCCGTGGTGTCCCCCTCCCCTGCCCGGGTAACTTTGCCCGGGCGCGCTTTGCCTTCCCCCCAGCTGGGGTCACGGGCTGTGGCGGTGGCCGAGGGCTGCATCTCTCCGAGCGAGCCGGTGACCGAGCGGGTAAGGGTATTTTTAGCGCCCGCCACCGAATCGTGGTGCTATTTTTAGCTCCCGACGGTTCCCACCTCGCAAACGAGCGAGGCGAGGGAGTCTTGTTTAAGAATGAAATTCAGCCGTGGCGCTGGGGATGCTGCAGCGGCATACAGCGTGTGTCTGCTGGATGCTGTTATCCTCATGGATTTCCTTTGAGTTACAGAAAGGTCTCCAGTCACGGATACTATGGTTGGAGCTGCAAATCAAGCAAATAAAAACTTGCAGACATGGCAGGATTCAGGAAAAAAGACCCCAAACGAAAAAACCCAGAGAGTTGTTTCATTTTCTTTGTTTGCCTCCTGCTTGCTGCCCGGGTCTTTCGGCGATGGGAAACATCAGACAAAACAGATTTAGGCACGTTCTTAAAATAAATCTCTAATTTTGACAGGATAGAGTTTGTGATGGTCTGCTGAGTAAATCCTTCTTAGTTCATGGATTATTGGTCAGACAGGCAGGAACTTCTTCAGATTCATTCTGCTTTATCATGACAGACCAGCTGCTGCGCACGTGTACCAAATCTGTGTACTCAAAACCCTGTGCATCTTTCATTGAAAAAAAAAAAAAAAAGCGTGTGAAGAGACCAGCGTTGTTAATGAAAGCAGAATTTCACTCCGTGGCGACTGAGATGCTGCTTTTATTTCTTCCCCACCCCACTGCAACTGGCTGTCAGGTTCATTATTGTAACTCCCCTGAGTTCGTTAGCTAGCAGTTTAAAATTCATCCAAGGGGGAACTTGAGCCCAGGCTTTACTATAAGCTAGCCTGATAAAGGGAGCTAGTGTTGGGCTCTGGCAATTGGTGGCATACTTAACTTGCAAAGGTTAAGTCAGGTAATTAAAATGGGTTGTATGTTTCACTTTCATTCAGCTATAGCGGAATGCCAATGCACAGGATCAGGACGAAGACTAACAGATTTTATGGTGTGGGTTTTTGTTTTTTTCCCTCTCTATGGCTCCCGCTGATGGCAATTCTAAAAGCTGTGTTCTCCTCTTGCTTTCATTGACAGAAATTCCATTCACTGAAGCTGGCAGGGTTACACGCTGCTGTACTGTCTGTTTCAGAGGAGGATCAGGCTCCCAAAGTCCAAGTCAGCACCTGACTAGCCTTGTTCCCTGGGAGGTTTTCAGGAGGGAGAAAGGGTGGAGGTAGGCATGTTACTGGCGTAGCTCCAGGGGAAAGGGTGATATTCTCCTCCCCCTTAAACACTAAGTAGATACTTCAGCACTTTGGTGGGGGGTTTACAATACATACATGTCTGGTAATTAGTCCGAAATAACCATGGTGGCTGTTTTCTGGAAACAGAACTGAATCATTGGGCTCTATGCGTGTGCGTGTTATCTCCTGTAGATCTTGCGTAATCCCCCCGGAATCCTGACACGTGCTCGCTCTCGCAGCATTCCTTGTTCTTGGCTTTTCTGTCATAGTGGCTGGTGACTGTTGCCAGTTTGCTGCAGTTCTTAGCTTCTACGGCTAGGAGAACAGAGCGATCTTCTGAACAGTTCTAGACTGGAACGTGAACTAGATACTGCTTTACCCTCAGAAATAAGGATTAATGAAAACAAGTAGGTACTTGGTGCAGGATGGGAAATAGTTTATAGTCTGTTTGAGGAAAAAATAACAAGTTTTTGAAGTTTTACATTTTTTTTCTTCACAGTAAAGATTTTTATCTTTTAGTACGTGGATAAAGTGAAACTTTGGAAAAAACATGCTTAATAAGCTTCAGAAATGTGTGCAAAGTGTTTTTGGCTAAGCCTGCAGAAACCTATGCACGGACATAACTTTACTTATATGAGCACCGCTGTTAAACTTGGCATTCATTTAAAACCAGGTTGCTCAGGTAAGTAAACTTATGATGAGGCATAACCATTTAGAAAACCCTGGCCTAATTGTAAGAGTATGAAGAAGAAAGCTTCCTAAGTTGTGTCTACACTAACTGAGATTATTCAGGAAGAGATTAAATTGAAAAATAATCTGATTTATGCATACAACTGATTTGTAACTTGCTAATTATAAAGACAGTTACAACTTTTTACAGAGCTGTAATAAGAAACTTCTGGTTTTACAACAACCTATATTAAGCCTTTTGCTGGCACATTTGTTGAGGAAAAAGGACACAGGATGAAAATTCTACTGGAAAAAGGTCAGGGAGGAACAGAAGATACCTCCTGAAGAAAATGTGTCACACTGAAGACTTTCTTCCTTCCTTCCTTGCAAGAGAGGACTAACAGAAATAAGGAGTATTTAACACTTTACCAAAAAGGTGGATTTGGTGGGGGAAAACATCTTGCATCTCTGTCCCACTCTCTATTATATAAATATTTTTGGAAGATAACTACAAATTGAACCTGTGGACTTACGGTTTAAAAAGTGCATTGGGGAATAGTAGGAAGGCCTAGAAAAACCTTCTCAACAAGTGGTGTAACCTTCCTGACAGTCAGAAGGTTAGTAAAAGACACTGATCAAATCAAAGCAGAGAAGTCAGTATCTCAAAGAAGTTTGTTTCAGCAAGCGAGGAGTGTCTGATACTCCAGACTCCTTCATAGTCACAAGCATGGCTTCAGTAGATGCTCTTCTAGACACAGAAGCTGATGATGCAACTGGTAGGATCCTCTTTTATTTAATGTACTTGACTTGTAATAAGTTTTATAGTTCTGGTCTGGTTATTTTTATGGTGTCTTTGTAATCTAACAGGCGCCTGATACCAATTCAGTCCTGATGGGAGCAGTGGCAATTTAATGCTGGCCCATGCAAAGACTGAACTTGGTTTATGATGTCTGTGATCTTTTAACTTTGAAATAAAGTTCAAGGGAAACATTCAAGGCATAAGGATTTTAATGCCTGTATTTTGATAGCACCTTCATGCAGCTTGAACTTTAAACTGATGCGCTTTTATGAATAATTTGGAAGGGAATGAGAACAGGTAATTTTAAAAAGAAGCTTGGTGTAAATCATCCCAATGTGTGTCATTTTCCATTGCTAATATTCGTAGATCAGAAATAAGGTCATTCAACAGTTCCACCCTGAAAAGATGAAATACCTAGACTTAGGGGAAGGTGGATTAAAGAACTACTAGTACTTTTTTGCAACGAGTGGGGGTTTTGCTTGAAACAATTGACATTGGATTAGAGTCTCAGAAAACTGAAGTGATGAAGTGATTTGTGTAATGTTACACACCAATTCAGTGATTGGTAGTATCCTTATGCCTTTGCTGTTACCCACAACAAGAAAAACAATGCATCAAGAACAAAGTGAGGGATCAGTTGTAAGTCTTTGACTGTGGAGGTTAGTTTACTGCTTGTCACGCTAAAATGTCAGTTAATGTGCACCTGTCATTTTGGGAATGGGTATTTGGGTACTTGGTGATTGCAGGACTGGACCATTCTTAAGGTCAATGAAGAAGGCTCTCTTGAGTGCTACTACCTCTTGCTCTTTTTCTTCCTTTTGAAAACTTTCTCTTGGCCTGGTGGGTTGCTTTTTCCTGGGTGCTCTATGTGCTGAGCTCCAAAGATGCCCTGACTACCCGTCCAGCAGACCCGTGTGTTGGAAGGGAGCCTTCAGCAGGCAAGAAGAGAGCCCCAGCAGTCTCACCCTCACTCTTCAGTGCCTGTCCTGTCTGCTAACACCGGACAGGAGTTGGGATAGCTCAGGGCTGGTGCCAAGCTGGTAACTAGCACCTGCCGCATCAGGGCAGAAAGCTGCATTCATCTGCTTCTTGCCTATCTCTCTTCTGTGCAAGATGCATTTGGGTTTTTGTACTTTTTCCCAGTTTCCCATGTCCTTGGCCCCCGTGTTTTGTTGCTACAACTCTTTGTTTTCCTTACTGGTGAGGAAGGCAGACAGGGAGCCTGGCATTGCAGAGGGCCTTAGAGCAGCGAGATACAGTTAACTTCACTAGGACTGCACACGTGCTTAAACTTAAGCATGTGTATGGGCTGCTTTTCTGAGTGACGCGGCAATGAAAAAGGGAAACCCCGATGCTCGCGTGCTAAATCTGCTGCAGCTGCATTAGGTCCGAACAGGTCCGTAAAGACAGCTTTGTGAGTGCTGAAAAGAATGATGAACTCGACAGTCATCTCTGACCAAAATCTGTCAGATGAGTGAAGTCGCTTATGAAAGAACTCAGGAATACAGCTACTTATGAGTATTGTTTTAAAAAAAATATTTGTTAAATATTACAGCCATTGCAGAATGGGGGGATGGAGTCTATCAGTAATCATTTTACTTCGGAGGCTTTTCAAACTGGCCCTGGGTTTTGGTTTGAGCAGTGTAAGAATCCAGTTGAAGAGTGTCTCTCTCTGCATTTTCCAGAATATAAATTTTAAATATAAGAATGGAATTATCTTTTGATAATCATATTGGAGATCTCATCAGCCTTGTCAGAATATGATTGTTCTTGATGATGTTTTGTTTTTTAGTTGTAAAATGATAATGTTAAGTGCTCTTTTGAAGATTGTTTTATCTGATAAATGAAACTCCTGTTGTGAATTCAGACTAACAGAATCATTGTTTTTGTCACAGGTGACCCTTGGACTTCTTTTTGTGCCCTGAGAGACAACGGGTAGCCCGACAAAGGTTTTGATTCAAGGGAGATAACTTGTAGAAGATCAAGGTGTAGCACAAATTCAGGGTTCTGATGAAAACTGAGATGTTGATGGCAATGAACATTGTTTCAGACATGAATAACTTCCAGTATTAAAAATGGTAAGCCGTCTGGGAGAAGGGAAAATGTCTAGTGGAGATGCTGAACATTGCTAATTGTTGAACAGAAATGAACATAAAAATACAGTTTAAATAAAGCTGTTCCTCAGACTGGTTTTGATTGAATATTTTACTGAATGAAAGGTTTACTTCAGAAACCTGCTGAAATGGTACTGTGCTGTCAGTGACCAAAGGTAGGGATGAGTATTTCAAATCATTAATAGTCTGTTCTTACTAATATGTCTGTCAAACTTAGCTATTTACTCTTTCTGCAAGGTTCTGATGCTTTTAGAGACACTGCTTTTTTTGGTTTGCTGCTGCCAGCAGACAATGGTACTGACATGCTATACTATTTGCTGTGTCTTTTAGGTTATATTTTTTGAGGGTTGCTTTTTCTCATTTAGTTTTTATCTATAATTTTTTCATTAGCAATTTCTGATCTGCTTTTCTATTTCTTTTTACACTATCCATTTTTCTGTCTTGTTATGCTAGAAAGACATGAAATATCTATCTTATAAGACATCATCGGCAAGTCTAGTTTAGTGACAGAAAATGCCACCAACAATAGGCATCCAGTGCTTGATACGACAGTGTCTGTACAACAAGGCTTTCTTTCCTAGGGCAATAAAAATGTTGCAATGTCAATGCAATGCTGTGCATCACAGTTCTATTTTGCAACCTCAGTAAGAACCTAGTCACCCTTGCTGTTGGCAGTTTTTTCTTCTACTCTCATCCCTGAGCTGCCTCAAATTCTGCATTTACCACTCTCAAGAAACAGTTACCAACCGCTTTTTCAGGAGGACAAGTATTACTAAGAATTCTTTAGGCTAACAGAACACAATTGGTTAACAGTGTAGTGTTTGCTTATATAATGAACAAATAAACATGTATTTAACACATGTACTTAATGCTTGAAACTATAATACAACTGCTGCTATGAAAGAAGTGTTCTTTCAAAATTTAGCCTTGCTGAAGTTGCAAAGATGGGAAGTATATGCTTTTTGAAGAATAATTATTACCTTATTGATGATCATAAAAAAATTGCAGCTCTTGATTATCTCAAAGTCCTACACTTGAGTTAGGGACTTGAATTAGGTTGTCTCTGTTTTGGGGAGGGTGGTGGGTTGGGTTTTCTTCATTGTGGAGGATGACTCCTTTTCCAGTACTAGAGTTCTGAGTCAGTCCTTCAACACTTCACTTGGACCCTCTAGTCTCCCCTAACTTCTAGGCCCCCTGCCCTCTAAAACAGAAGAGGATAGAAACAGCTGATTTCAAAGCCTGCTGTGTGTGACCAAGCACTGGAATTCCCTATTCAAATACATACTAAGCAGCTGGAAATGTTTATGGTTAATTATATTTTGTTTTTCTATCCACATCTTTAAACAGACTATTTAGCTACCTTTATTGTGAAGTTGGGCAGGCTGTGTAATTTTATCATTTAAGCCTACAGCAGCCCCATTCTACGTGATGTGTACATGTGATGCTTAAAAATACAGCACCTATTTATATTGTATCACCTTGACTTTTCCTTTGGGGTGCAGATGCAAGGTTAGTGAAACTACTTGGCCCTCAGGGAGAGGTTACCAGGCAGAGAGGTACTCTAGCAGAAGTCAGCTCTTCCCTTGGTGCTGGGTGTTGCGTGAGGTCAGTCAGTAACACTGCTTTTGTTAGTCTGCCATCTCAGCTGCACCGGACTGTTCGCCTAGTGTGGTTATACTGCAACTGGCAGTACTATGTTAATTAGCCGGACAAGATGGCCACCTCAGTAGGCATTGGCCAAGGTGATGAATGGGCGTGAGTACAGGGATCAGCCTTGAAAGTTGGTATCCAGTCACACCAAAGAGAAATTCCAGCAGATACACCTTTGTCTGTGTTTTGGGGAAGAATCATGAATGTTTCTTCCCCCTGGTAGTAGTACGGACTTCATTTGATGGTCCTTTTTTTTTCTAGGCTGAGTGTTGAGCAGTTTTCTATTCCTTAGCCTTATTTTGTAAGGACATGTCAATCTTCCTTTCTCCCAAACATAGACAAGGAGTTATTTCACTTTCAGAGGTGAAGGAATTTTCCTAGCCCCATACAGTTAGGGTATGGACATTTTTGTGCTAGAGACATTGAAAGGAATGTACCTCTTTATATGAATGGTTTGCCCCATCAGTCAAACATCACAAAGTCACTCATAAAATGAAGAATTGCAATGCCTTTTTATCATCCTTTAGCACTCTTTGGAGATTTTTTTTTTTTCTTTTTCCCATTAAGTAACAGCATCCACAGACTTATTTTGATTGACACTGGATATTGTTGAGAATATGGGACATATAAAGAATCAAAGTTCGCATGAATGTGAATGAATAGTTTTATTTTGGATGAAGAATTAATGGCCAAGAAATAACATCCCCATCCCCCTTTTTATTAACAGTTTATGTGTGTTTGCATTAATATGTTCTGTCTTAATTATACTAATTATTTACATTAAAGGTATGTCGTCAGATTATCTCTGGCTGTGTAATTGCCTTCTGTGATTTGAGTATTGTAATGTACCGTAACATCTGCACCTAACATGCAGGTTCACATAATTACAACTTTAGAAAACCTAGGTTCTTCCCTACGTTTAAATGTGCTGTATTACATCTCTGAGCGTTCCCTGAATCTCTGTTACTGAATTAGTGTTCACTTAGAACAAAGCATTGAAAGGGACCTTCTTGGTCATTGCATTCAATTTCCAAGTGTATTAAGTGCTCAAACAGATCTTTTCAGAATTGGTTTTTACCTCAGGTTATAGCTCTTTTTCTTGTTATTCCAACTCAAGAAGGGTTTTCTCACTGCCTAGATCTATTTTCTGTCAGTTTATATGCTTTTGCTATTGTGCCAGCGTTACTTAACATAACTTAACATCTCTCTGTTCTTGTAATGAGTGAGAATAAAAGCATTGCCTCCTGGCTGTCACTTTGCTAGTCCAAAAGAACTGGATATCAAATTCCATTAGTCTACTCAGAAAATAATCCTTCCCCTTCTGCAAGAGAGCACTGCCCCCAGGGGTATACCTAATCTCTGGAAATACCTTCCCTTAAAAGTGAAATCCTGCTTTTACTGAAATCAGTAGCAACCCCCTTGCCAAGTTCAGCGTGTGTCTCCTTTTGCTTTTTTGGCTGTAGCGCTTGCCCATGAGCAGGCAGGCTGCTACTGCTGGCAGCCTTAAGCCCAACGTGCAGTAAGCAGGGAGTTCTTTACCATAACTTTGAAGTCAGAACAGGATTTTTGTTGGATCCCTGATATCCTTGTGATAAAGCTGGTTACAGATCAGGGTCGTGCATGCCTGACGTGTGTATCCTGATGTGGGTGCATCATGGGAAACCACTTAGAATTTCATGTATAGTAGGTATGCAAGCTGTTAAGTCTGAGAATTGATGCTTCAAGAACACCCCTGGGAATAAAGAAAGCACAAGAGACCATCTACTAATGGAATGCTGCCCTTTCCAGGGTTTGGTGTTTGGTGTGTGTTTGTGGGTGGGTGTGGTTTTTTTTTTTTTTGTGGGGGGTGTTCATTTTTCTAGTTTAACAAATGGAAATTGTGTTACTTAGGTCAAGAGCAGTTTGCTTGTACTAAAGTTGTCTGGTCAGATCTCATCAGTTTATCCTTGTTATCTTTGTCTTCTGCTTTCTAGGGACTCATAGTTCTTTAATACATTCATTAAGCAGAATAAATTTCAGAATTGGAGTTTTGCTGCTATAGCCTCATTGTACAGATTGTCTGGTGGTTCTGTTGTGAAATATGACATCATCTTGTATGTGTATGATGTTCCTTTGGAAATTTCTTATTTCAACCTGACTATCTTCAACCAGTGTCTTTTCAGCTCTCCTTTTGATTTTTTTCTTGTCTAAAGAACTGTGCTGTTAAGAACCTGTGCAGTGCCTCATAAACCCATCTTACTCTCCCTTCCTGATGATGTGACACATTTCAACACCTGTTGCTATGGATTTGTGTCTTGTTTTGGGGATATACAGAAACACATTTATATTAATGCATACGTAAATCCTACTGGTTTTTACCATGTTGTGGAAGGTACTCATACCAAAGGTTGTTGCATTTTGGGGTATACTTTGTTTTTATGAATTTACACATACAGATACATCTAGAAACCTTTCCAGTAACTGGGTATTTTTGCAGAAAGTATCTTTTCATTTTCCTTTTTTTCCCTGATGCAGCATCTACTGGCACATTGTGACTCATTTTTGTATATTGCTTGCGAATATACACACTCTGTCTAGAAATGAGAATAGTTCATATGTAGGAGAACAATATTCAGTTGTCTGACAGGAAGGAAGGACAGTAATGTTTCCTTATCTTTCTTCTACCTAGATACAGGTCGTAGGTGTAGTTCATGGTATAAATTAGAGCAGTTTCCATGTTCCTACTGACACAGCTCCCAGAGGGATTTCTATCGCTGAGTGTCACATAAACACAGCTTTCACTGGCCGAGCTCGTTCTAACTATTCTGCATGTAAGCATCTAGGACTACAGAGTTAACACAGTAATCCTCACCAGGCTGGGCAAAACAGCTTTTCGTCTCCTCTGTATACTGGTAAGTATGGAGAAGACAGCAGAACCGAATCTTAGCATATATTAAATACCTAATGTAGAGCTCAAAATGCGGTCAGATTTTCTTGCGCTTTCTTGCAGCAGAGGTTTTTAAACATTGTTTTTAGCAAATAATTGGCCATTTCTTTGGCAGCTTCTCTTAGAAATTTGTGTACATCCTACTCCTGGTTTTTGCAGCTCTTCAGATTCCTTTTTCTTTTGCCAATTCAGTGTGTCCCACTACTGGGAATCTCTGCAGTGCCTGATAAGATTGTAAATTATTTTTGGACATTCCTAGGAATTCATTGCACTGCTGTTCATCATGTATTTGCAGTTTTTCTTTGGCCTATCCATACTCACTGGGCGTTATGCTGAAGATGACATGAAGATGACCGCTCCTGTATTGAAGATTAACTTTAAACTATCGTTGTTAAATTGTTTGCTGCTGAAGATTTTTCTTCTTTTTTCCCTGCATTTTTCCTTTGAGGGTAGATCTGTCAGGTTTTGTTTGAGAGGCGCTTGTTTTCGAGTTGTTAATGACTTGGGTCTCTCCCTTATAGCATCAATTACATATTCTGTGAAAGCTGTTTTTTATACATTCTGTAATAATAGAATACCAAGATGCTGCGCTGTTCTTAGGGGTGTTACATATCCTAGCATTTTAAATGGAGGCTGAGTGCTGCTTTTGCAGTTATTCCTGGTAAGAATTTCTAATGCACACTTAGTGACAACCTAGGGGAGATTATACAGTTGTACAAATCTTGCACTTGCGGCTTGTTAATACTGCTTGCAGCAATCATTATCTAAAATGTGCTCTGAAGATGTGGCTGAATCTGACAAACATGTAAATGCAGAAGTATGAATGCCAAAAAAAGAAGCTAATGAGCTCAGTTGAAGCAACCTAGTGGATGTAGAGTTTGCAATCTGCTTGTTGTCGGTGCTTGTTTTGTACTGGGGTATCCCATTTGTCCCAAGAGTGATGCATCCCTTCATTGTAAGCTTTTCTAGTAGGTCTTCTCTTTTACTCTTCTCAAGCTATTGCAGTGACAGGGCTTTGCTGCCAGAGTTCTTAATGGAGTGTAGCTGCCTGTGCACATCTTTCTTGTGCAGAGAACTTCACAGACTACCACCAAAGCGGTGTATTGATTCTAACATCTTTTGCTTACATTCAGATATTTGTATTATCTCCTGTCCCCATATTTACTCAGAAAACTTTCTTGATCAGATTAAAATTTCACAGAGATTTACCTGTTTGTTTTTTTGAATTGCTGACCATTCCTAGTGATGACTGCACAGAATGTTTGCTTACTCCAAGACATGAAACTTGCTTATTTTGCAAATAAATCTCCAAATTATGAACTTGCTTGTGTCGTTTTTTGGTCTACTCTCTTATAAGGTATTCCAATGAGGTAAATGGAATTTCCAGTAGTAACACTGGGTGGCAGCTCCGGTATATGTTTAATTTAAGCTAAAACCCATTCGGAAGACATATTTATTAACATTGTTTTAAGAATTTATTTTGTAGGAGCATTTCTACATATTCATGTGATAAGTACAAATGTAGTATGTGACCAACTACTTTTTCTAGAAACATTAAAAAATGGTCATTTTTAGTACGTTATATATATAATATATATATATAATGTTATGCCTTCTATGTTCAGAAACTACTGAGGTAAGAAAAGAGTCAGATGAGCTGACAAGTTGGGAATGCAGTGTAACTGGGAAAGTTGGGTTAATGTCAGCTGTAGTAGGGCACTAATTAGGCAGTAACCCTAAAACCACCCTTCCTGTCACAGGTGTGTGGAGTTATCAGAAGTAAGCTACTGCTCTCTTTGCACATGTGTCTAGATGGTTGCTTAGGGCTGCTGTCTGTCTGTCCTACCAGAGATGGCTCTCAGGATTAAAAGACCGACACCCAGCCAGTGATTACAGCTGTTACAGGTGGGGCAGCAAGGGCCTTACTGCAACCTGTCAGTCATTCCAGGTGATTTTTAGTCCACAGGGGGTCATTTGGCTAGCAGTCTCAAAATGGTGCTGTGTTGTCTCATGCTTTCTTGTTTTCTATTATTTCTGTTGATCCTGGAAAAGAAGTTGGACCCTTCAGGCCCAGAACATTTTCGGTTGAGTTTTTTTTGCAGTTAGTGTCGTTTGGTAAGTATCCTGATTTTGATAAGTACCCAGACTTACTTGCCCTGACATTAATTATTTAACTTAGCTCCAACTTGGAACTCTCCTCAGCCACCATGCAGAAACAGTACAGCTATTTCAAGGATACCTCTGTACCATCCGTGAAAGGTGGACATGCATGGTACTAGATCCCATCATAATCCTTGTCACAAGGGGGCTTTCCAGAAGGACTTGCTCTTTTGTTCAGGACATCTTGATTTCACCAGGTTTCTGACCGTTTTAGATTGCAGTATTAAGAGAATCCATTTGATTCAGTTCTCCTACCTGCTCGTTATCTGACAAGCAGAATGAAACATTTTGCTACTCATAACTAAAACAAAACTGCGTGTTATACAGCATGTTCCGAAGTACTGAATAATAAATGGAAGTGGGTATAGTTAATCTTGTCTTTTTCTTTCGCCCTTTATTTCTCTGGAGTTTTCAAGCAGCTTTACGTTGTTTTTCCAGCTCTTCAACAACAAATGGCAGCAAATTCTCAAATGTTGTTATCTGTGCTCCTTCAGAAGATCAGACTTAAAAAAAATCTATTGAAGTTCTAACGAAAGGGCGTCAGTTGCCCTTTTCCTTACTGTCTTCCAGAACCATCTTCCCAGTCCTTTGTAGGCTCCGTTGACTGTATATCCATGCTCAAAGTTCAGAAGTGACCTTTTTCTTTCAGTCTGTGACAATATATTGAATATTAAATTTCTGAGCACTGTGTACATGTGACCTCTATTTCTTGTTCTCCCTGGGACTTTTGCTTTTAATATTGTTCGCTTTTTTTTTGGTCCTTTTATCTGTCGTGACTTTCCTTCCATATTTGTTCCTAGCCAAAGCTTATAATTAATTAATTTCATTAGATCCCCTCATAGATCTTGCTTTATGTCATGATTTTCAAGCTGTCAGTGTAGAAAATAACTAAATCCATTTGCGTTTATTGCTTTTTGCAGTCCCTAGGCATTTTTTTTTTCTACATGTATTTTCTCCCTCAAACCCTGTGTCATTTTAAACTATTGACTGTACTGAGGAAACAATGACTTCAAAAATTACACTTTAGCACTTAATGCTTATTCTGCCCCAACACCAAATCCCCTCAGTTTACAAATCATTGTGAAATATTAGGAATGTTCACCTGTGAAGGTAAATCTTTTCTGTGTAGGTAGATAGGCTTGATAGCATTACAGTTAATAATGACCACTAGTAGTATCTGGAAGAATGTGCAGCAATAACATAACCTCAGTCAAAACAATTTCAAAAGATAAGAATTTCATAGTAAGTAGAGAAGAAAATAAATTTGAATCCTCTGAGTTACAGTATTGCTCTGCAAGTGTCTTAGATTTACTGACCAGGACCAGTGTTCTTCACTTCTTGCTGTTTCAAGTTCTTGTTTGGGTTGTTGCCACTGGAAAACAGTCTGCTTGGAGTTACGCTGTTTAAAACAGTACCTAATGCTTTGTTAATTGTCCAGGCAGTTTACTTAATTTAAAGAGTCAGCACTGTCTTCAGAATTTCATGGTATACTGGCACTGTTCTGAGAGGAAGGGCTGTGGAAAAAGGTGAGTCTTGAAATTAGTCTCAGTTAAGTGGAGCAAGTGGTAGAATAGTTTTGAACCTGAAACTCACAGTCACCTGAAATTCTCATTTGCTAGTTTTGTGAATCCAGAAAAAAAATCACTGCAAGTTTCCTTTGTCACCAATGACTTCTGCAGCTAACTGTCATTTGGGTCTAAACTCTTTTCTTTGATAAACTGTAAAGCCCTTTGAGCAGTAATAGTATATACATTATGCAAACTATTGACACCAAAAAATAGGTGATGGAAATGTGTAATGAAATAAGAAGAGTGAGGCCTTTCTAAGTTTGGAACAAAAAATTCCAATCCTATAAGATTTTTCAAAATTCTAGTATTAGAAAAATACGGACTCAGTGTAGTTAAAAATAGTGACTCTTTAAGGACCTGTGTATTCGCTGGAGGGTGTTCTGGCCAAGCCAAATTGGACACGAGGCCTTTGGCTTTGGAACTGAAGGTATCACAGATGCCAAAGCATCTTACAGATACTCAGTTTTCAGAGCCTGCAAAGTTCTGTAAGAGTCTGTAATACTTTGTAAATGAAACTTGGACAGTGTAAAAAATTAGTCCAGGACAAGCAAGATATTAGATCACATGCTGATTTAAGATACAGATAAATTAGGCAGTTATGCAGAGGAATGCCATAGGCAGAGTTAATCATATCTTTGAAGAAGAAAAAGGACTAGGGTGACCTCTTTGATTCCCTTCCGTACAAACTGAAATAAGAATATGACTTTAAGATCAATTTTTTTCAACTGGAGTAATAACCTTGGAAGTATTTTCCAAGAAAATCAGATATCACCTGGAATTGAATGCAGTCTGTTTTATTTTGACCCATATTGTTTATATATTTGTTGACATTTCTTTGAGACATGTACAATGATGTTAAGGGAAAAATTTACACAAGGTTTACTTTAATCACAACTCAGAGTTGGGCCACCAGCTCGGTGAGTGGCAGAGACCAAAGGGCTGCAGCACAGCTCACATACACGTATCCATTCATTAGTCAATGTCCAAAGCTTTTAGGAGTTTCCTTTGGTCTTGTCAGTTCTGCGAATCCATCACCTGACTCTGTCCCAGCTGATTCATCTGTTTGGTCCAGTCTCTGCCTTGGTTCCCAGTTCCTCCTCAGATCATGGTCGTCTTTCTGCCGGCTTTAACTCACACAATCCTCCGAGCACACTTAGTCTTTGAACAATCAATTCCTATTCATATATGCTTCTGAGAGCACCTGTGGACACAAACTGATCATCTATTGTTTCTCTATTCTCCCACTGATTAACTGAACTAAGTTTTAAACCAGCCTTGGATCAGGGCTATACAAGGAACAAGGCCTGGTTCTGCCATTTAGCAGCTTCAGCACTTGAAATTTCTTAGTTCAAAATACATTTTCTTTAACAATAAATAATTTCTTTGCAGCTGAGAACCTTTCTTATGTTACAACTGTCTGTCCTGTCCGTCTCCTGTCACACCTGCTGTTGTAGTATTGTAAAAGCTCAGTGCCTAAGCCATTCTTGGACTTCACTGTTTGAACAATACTGCCTTGTTTGTAGTGTGTTCTGCTACACAGTTCTGCTACAGTTCAGTTCTGCTGTTGAATTTATTGGTTCCAATACTTTGTTATGTTCTCATGAACGACTGGAACAAGTCTTTTGTCTCAGCAGGGCAGTCAAGGATTCTTTATCTGAAATAACTGCAGGGAATATAAACTTCTACAGCACCTCTGTGACATAGGGAAGACTTGTACCAGACTATGGCTGCAGCTTTTCAGTCAATCAGCTCAGTTTTCCATGGAGAGAAGATATAGTTAATGCATTTGATTTCTTTCACGACGTCCTTGATGTTATCCGATCTAACTTGCTATTTTCTGTCATTGCTTTCTTCAGTGCCTCCTCATATTGTCTCTGAGTTTGTATCATGTCCTTACCTACTGCATGGATGCCTGTAATGTCCCTGAATTAGTCTTATAGTTCTTTTGTCAAAGTATTCCACAGCTGACTTTATCCCTCACCCTCCCCCCAAAAAGTATAATACCGTGTACCTACTGTGCCCAGTTTAGTGTAATACTGTGTCCCTAGTGTGCCCAGTTTAGCTGATTCTTCATCTTTTTTGTCAATATCCTTTTTCCTTCTTCAGAAGAGTTAATTTGTTTTCACCACCTATTTTAATAATTTGATTTTAAATGTTTGTGGTTAAGTGCATAGGCTCTTCTTATGTCTTAATAGCTATGTCGGGATCTTCAAGATCAATACAAATTGTAGTTGGGAGGGTGTGTTAGGGCTGTGCTATTAACCTTTGTCATGACAAATTCACACTACTTATGGTTCTTCCCTTTCTAGGTGTATTTCTGAGTCTATTGACCCAAGTCCATTTTTTTGGAAACTTATGTAATTTAAAGGAATCATTACAAATGTACAATGCTCAGGAATGCCCCTAGCCCACCTAAGAATTTCAGACACTGCACAATTATGTTTATTTCAGTGATGAACGCACTTCTACAGAGCATTGCCTAGTTTAGCATATTTAGGCGTAGCAAAAAGGAAACTTTTCAGCTTCAATGGCAGTGTAGAACTTTTCAAGAAAAAGTATTAAGAACAGTCCTTATTGTGGACTGTTGCTTCCATCAAGGTCGTCTCACCTCAGGCTCTTCGGATCCTTACATATCTTACAAGCACAACATCAGACTATCTTATCTGAGGGAGACCTATTATCTCTATAAACTGAATATCCAGAATAGTGAAATACAGCAGCTTCAGTCTCTTTATAAAGCTTGAGAGATATATTCTTTAAATACAGTGAAGGATACTAAGTTTCTCTGAATTCCAAGCTATATAGATTATTTATTCTGTAGTACTTTAGAGCTGAGGCAGAAATTTGTGGATTTATCTTTTGGGTAAGTCATCTATTCTGAATATGAAAGATTGTGATTTTGTTTTCCGCATTTGTGACTCATTACTTCAAAACTTGTGTCTGTATGCACACTTGGTTGTGTGGATTGTTGTATATATTCTATATATTATTACATATATTTATTTCTGACTTTCAAGTTTGGTACTCTCCCTGCTCTTTTGTGAGTGTTCTGTGAGTCTGTCAATATGTAATTCAGTTTTGATCTTCCCATACATTTTTAAAACAATTTCTGTGCAGCCTGTGACATTCTGAAAATGTACCTTGCAAGTTGCAATGATAACTTTAAAACACTTGAGGTTTTCCTCAAATTCCCTTCCTTATAAATACCTTTTGTTCACAAAAGTATTTTATTCAGTGAATATGTCCAATACACCTTCAAAAAATTACCTTGAAATGGACTGAAGATCATGTTCTTTCATGATCATTGTCATGGCTTCACGCAGCCAGCAGCTAAGGATGTGCAGCTGCTCGCTCACCCCTGCCCTCAACTCCCTGGTTGGATGGGGAGGAGAATTGGGAAAAAGGTAACACCTGTGGGTTGAGATAAGAACAGTTTAATAATTGAAATAAAATAAAATACAATGATGAGAATAACAACAACAGCAACAATAATAATAATGAAAAGGGAGACAACACAGAAGAGAGAAATAAACCCCAAGAAAGACAAGTGATGCATAATACAGTTGCTCACCACCCACTGACAGATGCCCAGCCAGGCCCCCAGCAGCGATTGGCACCTCCTGACCAGCTCCCCCCAGTTTATATACTGAGCGTGATGTTCTTGGTATGGAATATCGCTCTAGCAGCTGTCCTGGCTCTGCTCCCTCTGAGCTTCTTGTGCTCCTCCTCACCAGCAGAGCATGGGAAACTTGGAAAGCCCTTGACTAGGGTAAGCACCACTTAGCAACAGCTAAAACATCAGTGTGCTGTCAACATTGTTCTCATACTAAATCCAAAACACGGCACCGCACCAGCTAATCAGAAGAAAATTAACGCTATCCCAGCCAAAACCAGGACAATCAGGTACTGAGACAATCTCCTACTTAAGTTTGCACAGCCATTTTTGGATGAGATGACACAATGAAGATAAACATTAGAAGATGTTGGGTTTATTTTTTCTGGAATTGTTCCAAAACATCCCATTTTGAGACACTTCAATCAGGTGGCAAAGCTAGTGGAGTTCATGGGACTGTGATTCACCTGATCTGCTGGGTTCCGCTACATCACAGTCTGTTCAGTAAAACTGTAACTAAACATGTGTTACTGGATTACAGGTATTGGATACTATCAGGCAGATTAAGTGGCCTCCCTTTAAAAAGTCTTTATTTACAGCATTTCTATGTAATGCCATTTAAAATTCTTATCTCCATTTACCTTTCTTTTGATCTAGGTACATCATGAAGATCATTGAATTAAACATATGAGTTAGTCACTAGTGATACAAAGTTCAAAAGCTCATGTGAATTCTTTTACGTTTCTGTCAGCCCCTTTAACCATGCTGTTTAATTGACTTTTCTGCCTCATATTGCCTAGCTTCAGTGAAAACGCAGCTTCTGGATATTTCCACTCAAATGACAGTTCAAATAATGTTGAGTATGCCCAGAATGCATTCCCTCTCATTTCTTGCAGCAGTGCCTAAAGTTCATCATGTTTCTCATGAAGCTGGCCCTAAAACAGCAATTTTACCAGGTGAAATAAGTCTTGTCATCTCTTCCACCACATTTCCATAGCTTTCCATACTACCGAAGTCAGAAACTTCACAGCAGATGGTGGACTCTGCTGAAAGCAGGAGGTGGACTTGAGCTGCTTTTTTCTCCTTGCTAAGATTGCTCACATCAATGAAGTTAACGTTGTTTTAAAGCGTATGTGTGTGAAATCAGTGATCAGCCCCTCAGTTTGACCGAAAAACACTTTGCTGTACTTGCTGGGAAAGCCTACGGTGCTTATTTACAGGCAGCTTTGACTATTTTCTCCTAAGACCAGCATGTCTGATAACCATGCTCAGGAGGCAGCAGGTTATCTGTGAACAGCTTTACAGTAAGGAATTAAGGTCTCCTTTAGCTTGTGAATTTTTGAACTTTTAGTAAAATTGTTTGTGTCCTTGTAAACAAGTTGAAATACCAGTCAATGGTGACTATGCATGTGTGAAAATTCTACTGACAGCTATAAAGCAGTCATAAAATATAGGCATGGCATAGCTTTAAAATCACTACAGGAAAAGCTAGTAATGCTTGCTAGTATAGTTATGGTCTTTGCCACATAAACTGCAGACTTCAAAACTTCCTGGAAAGTTTCTGTTCTGCTGACATGTATTTTTATCCCATTTCTGTTAAGAGCCAATGAGTGACTTTGACTTAAAGTATTATCATAATAGAATTAACACACCTTTTACATTAAAATATTAGTTTAGGACTAGCAGCCAAATATTCTCTGTCATAAAAGCAATATCAAATCAGAGACTCCTAAAAAAATCTTGTCCCCGAAGAAACTAAATAGCAAAGCTGAGGTCACACAGAGTAAAGCACGAATCAAGCTGCTAGTGTGACTCAGAGATTTAATACAGCTGTAAACAAGGATTTTCTAAAAAGCATTGGAGTGGTTGGTGCCTCTGTTGATATGCAGTGGATTAAGTACTGAAACTATCATGACCAGTACAAGGCGAAAGCACGAATTTGGAAACAGCGTCTTGTTTTCCTCTCCCATGAGCCTTATTTACTAATTTGAAAAAGTATTTTCTAAACCATAAGAAAAAGGTGAGAGGCTTATGTTTATAACAACAGAAAAGAAATTACGTAGCACTAGAAGTAATAGTTACCAATTTCATGCTATCTATACTGCCCCTATCATGGACTGAGCTTCTATGTAGTAAATATTGCAAAAGCTCCAAAAAAGAGGCCCCTATTAAAAGGATTGCAGTCAAGTAGTTGGGAATTGGGTTAATGCAATTATTTATTATTCAAGGTCTAATGACAGCACCATTCTGGAATTCTCTGCTGATCATTCATTTCAGATGTGTGTCACAGCTATAACTTGTATTACAATTGGGTAAGAGATGTGGCAGACTGAAAGCCTGTTCAGTGTATATATGTATGTATATATACTATGTATATCTTACACTACAGGAAATATATATCCCTGTTTCATGACATCTTTTACATTGCCCAGGGCAGCACTTGTTACAATAATAATTTCATTTTAATTAACGCCTATGTACCTTTGGCTACAGATGTTTCTGCCCTCTCAGTAGGTGAGAATGCATCTACCGATATATTTGTCCTCAAACCTAATTTCAAATGGACTGAGTATCTCAAACTTCATCTACTGGATGAAAATCCAGAGCCATCTGCCCCATTGAATTCAGCTATGCTGATTTTTTACATTGAATTGAGAGTTTCAGGGTAGATTTTAGTAGCAGTGGCGTTGCCCACATTTTGTTGTGTGAAAGTGGGGTGTCTGTGCCACCATATAATTTGGTAGTTTCCTCCTTAAACTGTTTTAAATCAAACAAAGAGATCCTTAACTGATGCTGATGTTCTCAGCTCCCACAGCTGTGGGTCAGCTGCAACTGATGTTACACATCCCCTTGTAATGATCTTTGCCATCAATCTCAAGCCATAAGGAGCTGTGGTATTTTCTTATTCAATAAGACATCTGCCTACTCAAGCTAAAACAGAACCTGGTTGGATACTATCAGATAGATTAAGTGGCCTCCCTTCAAAAAGTCTTTATTTTCAGCATTTCCATATAATGCCCTTTAAAAGTCCTTACACACTTTCAGTGTGCTTTACATCATTGTAGAGGCTTCAGAGGGGACACGGGTTGGCCAAGCAGTCCTCTGGACATCTTCATTTACAGCTGCGAGCTGTGTGGCGTGGTTGGGAATCACCTGCAGTTAAGATAGGCATGTGAGAAACAGCTAGGCAGGGGTCCTCAAACTTTTTAACCAGGGGGCTGGCACGCGGATGAAGTGGCAGGCAGTCATCTGCGGCTGCTTGGTTCCCCCTGCAACCCCCGGTGGGGGTGTATGTGTGTGTGTGTCTGTAAATACCGGGGGCCGGATTGCAGACCCTGGGGGGCCGTATCCGGCCCGCGGGCCGTAGTTTGAGGACCTCTGTGCTAGAGGTAAGAGACGAAGTTGCATACCAGGAACTGAAGCTTAGCAAAGTGTGTTATCCATGTGCGTGCTCTGTATCCCCTTTTACTCTCCCTGTCCCCTTGTCAAAGTCCCTGACATACCAGGACTCTGCAGTCTGAGAGGTGGAAAGCAAGTACCCAGCTGCAGAGTAGAGAGAACAGCAGGACAGTTGTGCTCTACAAGAATATTCTTCCATCTGAAGGGTGCAGGGTGCACATACCTCCTGTACCTTATGGGCATGCACAGAGTTCTGAATATCAGTAACACTTAGTGTCTTCTTTTCCTCTCCCTGAGACGGAGGGGTTTTTCTGTGTTGTGCAAACTACTGGCTGGGGAACAGTCCGTTCTGTCCACTTCAGGAAAACCTGGGTAGGTTAGCAACTGCCTATCTACAGTTGTCTAAGGACCTTTTTAGAAATTTGGTTCATGCTGTCTTTCAAATATAGTCACCTGACAGGGGACCCTTTTTGTACAAGTGAAAAAGGGGGAGGGTGGTCACTGCTGGCTTTTTTGTTTCTTCAGACAGTGTTCTTTTTCTGTGCAGTTCCATTTCAACACAAACATTTTGAATATCATATCATAAGCATATCAAACAATGCTTATCCCTGAAGCTGACTGATGTTTTAAATGCTTTGTAGGTCTGGGGCTCAGCTGTGTATGTCACTATTGGAATGCCTGGAACTAAAAGCCATTAAAAAGATTTTTTTTGGTCTTGTTTTTTTTTTCTTGCCTAAACTGCACTTAGGATTCAAATGCTTTTGAGAGCAGAAAATACTCAGGACACACAAAAGTGCTGCCACTGAATTTGCGACAAGTCTCAAGAATACTTCAGTTACTTCAAACAGTTCAGTCTTCATCTTATTGCAACACCTCCACAAAAGCAGAGCATGATTGATGTATTAACCACCCAAGGGGGAAAAAAATATTAGGCAGTTACACTTGAGAAGAAGAGACAAATGTATTTTATTTTCTATCCAGATCCTCAAGGCACATTCTGTTCAAATGACTCGACTCCTGCTGTTAAATGAAGTATTAAAAATGAAGTTCCTGAGACATGTTTTTAGCAATGGTAACTGGAAGATTTCTTACGTCACTGCATCTGCGTGCCTGGTATGTCCATGTTCCAGTCACTCAAATCCATGGATTTATCTAAAATCAAAATCAGTTCCAATACACTGCATTCCCCTTTGGCTTATCCTTAGCTGCTTGAATTGTCACAAAAGTCATATTAATAGAGGCAGCTGCTTTTCATCAAAATAAAGTTTGTGGTGCTGTTCTGTGAGTACTGACAGGTCAAAGCTGTGCACATCAATTGCAATCCAAAGTTCTGAAAGAGCTTTCAGTGCTAAATTTTCTGGGATTTATTTGGTTTTGTTGCTTTGAAGTTAATTTCTAGGTGATTTTATTTCACAATTTTAGAATCTGTTACCCTATCTTTGAATGTTTTTCATGAGAGGTCTTATTGATCTTTTTAAGCAGCCAGGCTGCTTCTGGTTTCTAAAGGAAAACGGATTGTTCGCAAAAGATAAATTTGACCATTTCCAGCAAGCAAATGACTTCAGTGTTTTGTGCCAGTGATTCCTTTGGCTAATCATGCCTTTTTGGCTAAATAGCACTTTTTGCAGATGTTTTCCTCCCTAAATTTCCAGGACCAGAGCTGTCATAAGAGAGTATCCTCTTTTTTTCAGAAAAGACATGAATTAACTACCTGTTGGACTGTCAAGCCAAATCTGCCTGACGTGTATGCTTTGCCAATGATGTCATTGACACCTGCCTGAAGTGGGAAGTCTTTTTAGACTCCATCTGTATTGTAGTTAACCAGAATGGAAAAATGGCTCACTTCAGTATTTTCAACAGTTTGGAAACTATATAGCTACAGTGACTGCTGTCTCATTTCTGCCTGGCAGACTACAGCTGCTGAAAAATAATCTAAGACATTATAATGGCACTTGAATTCTGAATGGGACACGTAAGCATGACCTTAAAACAAATAATTAAGATGTTTAGGAACTTGCAACATGTAATGACATTTTTTTCTAGTTGGAAATTTAGATCTGTTCCACTCTATCTGCCTTTAACCTCTTAGTCTTTTATGCACTGATAACGAGACATTAGTAGCTCTCAAAATACTGGATGTGTCAAATTCTATAGGGATGAGAGCAAGTAGCTGTTGTAGGAATTTCAAGGGGTCATCCAGTCTGCCTCTTATCCTACCTAACACAGGATCAGCTCTACCAAACAGACTCTGAAAAAGTATCTCCTAGGTCGGTTGATTATTGTATTTCAGAATCTGCTTGCTTACTTCTTTGCAGTAAGGTTGTGGAGTAAAGACTGGCTTTGTATCTATGCATACAGTAGCTACTTTCTCATTCTCTTTGGGAAGTGTTTCTCTTCCTGCTTCTAATGGCATATGGAATTGATGAAGAGAGCTCAAAGTACAATCAGCAGTCTCTGAGGGGCCTGTCATTGTCACATGTCTATGTAACACGTGAAGATTAAAAACACATAATAATTTTCAATTAACACATAATCATTTTTCCAATAAAATAATGTAAGAAATATTCACTTGCCCTTTATCCTTCACCTGACTTTACAATGAAAATTCTCAAAAGAGTTTGACCAATTAAAAACCTACTTTGGATCATGTGAATTGTCTTATTGAGGTTTATGAAAAAAAAATATAAATGTCTGCATCTGTCGGAGTGCTTACAGTTTTGGAACGCAAAATCTTTAATTTCAAACTATATTATATTTTTATACTTCAAGATAGATTAGCATTTTGTAAAAGAAAAAAATGACTGATTAATATTATGTCTTTTTTTGAGAAGAATAAGGGTTTTTTATCTATAGTTGGAGAGGTAATATACGGCTTAACCTTGAGTGTTAAGAGTAAAGGTTCTATACTTGTCCATTGAAAACAGTCTTTGTCTTCATGATGAAGTTGGTTTTTTTTTTTTTTTCCTGAAAGTTGTTTCCAGCACCCTAGTGATGTTAATGATCCATAACTCTATCGGAATTTTCATAACCTCATTGTGAAAGCTCGGCAAGTTTGGTATCTTGCCAAATTCACCTTCAGGTGCAGTTCTATTGCTTTTTTTCTGGTTTAGGTTTATGGGATTTTTTTTAGTCTTTGTAATGATGACCAAGAAAAGCACCTTGGTCTGTTGATACTTGTGTAGTGATAATAGGATCCAGCCATGGCTGATTACACAAGTCACTGTCTAGAATGGTTCAGTGTGCTTTTTGCAGATGACATCTATAAATAAATAAATAAATATATAAGGAAAATAAGTATCTTTTTCATTGCTTTTTATTCTGATGATGATAGAAAGCGTAAAAGTTGTTTCTTCTGTTGCTGGTTTCAGAGAGATTTAATTATCTGTTTTGCGCATAAGATGAACAAATTACTATCTCCAGAAGAAAAACTTTCTTTTCTACCTAGCAAGCCCTACCTAATTTTACTGATTCTAGACCTGACAGACGTCATCCAGCCTTTTCACACGTCTTGCCACCGTTCTTATGTAAAGTCTTAGTAAAGACACAAAATGACACTTCTGGAAGACAATCTGTAGAACAGCTCTTTGATAGATAACTCTTAGTATTATTTAATCTTTCTTCATCTCCTGAAATCTGACTTCAGGTACTTGTTTTGAAAAAGTATTCTGACAAATTATGCAATAATAACTCTTTATATCTAACTGAATTTGAAATTATTTCAAAGACAGTGTTAAGATCATGAAGTAAGTTTTGTGTGACCCTTCATATTTGGAAAGGAGGAGCGAACAGCAGTGGCAGTGTTAGAACAATTTTAAATTACATAGCAAGTCATGATACCAGTGTAAAACTTCAGATGCTTGACACATCAATCTTTAGTAAAGAAACTGAACTCCTGCAGTTCAACCCCTAAATCAAATTTGATTCAGTTTTGTTGGGGTGTTTTCCTAAAGTCTTAACCTTAATCAGCTTCTGCTTTACAGTCAGTGGACAGCTCAGCCCATTATCTTTGCACCATTCAATCTGTCAGAATTCATTAGATTGCCATCTACAGAGAAGTCCCTCTGCAACCAATTGCTTGTTAATTCATGTACAGTAAACTCTGAGGGACTTTGTTAAAGAGCCATTATAGGCAAGGTATTTGATTTATACTTCCTTTGGCACTATTTAGCCAAAGGTTCAACAAACATCAGATTTTTACAGCTCACCCAAGCTTGGTATGAATTTTTGCTTCTTGAGATTTTGAATGTAATCCGTTAGCAGTGATTTTTGGCAGTGGGTAAATACCACAATAAAAATCTTGCATGTTATTGCACTGAACTGTTTAGAATTTTTTTCCCTGTAGGGAAATTTTCTTCATTAAAGGACACTAAAAATAATAAGTTTCAGCATCTTTCAATTTACAGGTTCCATAAGAGACATTAATTACTTGATATACAGAAAGCATATGTTTCTGAGATTGCTGCGGGGCATTGAAAATTTCTTCTCTTGGAATGCAATTTCTTCATTTTTCTTAAGCCTGATATACTTGTAAGAACATCTCCATTAGGATGACAAACATTCTCTTTAACTGAAAACTAGCTATGAGATTTCGTTCTTATATTGGAATGCTAAAACTTTAAGCAATAATGGAATTCAGTATTGTATTGAAGTTTATAAAATGTCTCTAAAAATTGCACACCTTTTCTCATTGTCTTCATAGGAAAGTCATAATAAAACAATCTGCCATATATAGGAGTTCTTTCTTCTGAATCTATCCTCCTCCACAAATATTTTTTAGGTCAGAAAATACTCAGGCAATTGCCTGAACAGGGAGAATAGAGTGTTGTATCAAAAGGATAGGCACCAAAAAGTCTACAGATCTGTGGGATCTACATACTTTTGAAATTTGAGTAATATGTTTGGGAGATTAAACAACGGTGTAGAAATCTTGGAATCTGTTCACTGGTGTTGTTTGTTTGTTTCTTTATTATGAATTTTAAATTCGTATATCCCTGCTTCTTAAACAAGAATAGGTAGTATTTAGCATTCTTATTTTCTTATATCTGTGATTTGTATCATAGTTGCTCTCTTTTTTGGAGTGTCATTCAAGTCTTCTGCTGCAGAGAACCAACCAAGTACCTCAGTTAGGAGGAGAGTTATCAGAGGCCTCTATAAAATCAATGGAAACACCTCAAGAAAGCTGGTCAGCTGAGACAGAACCTCTGAGACTTTGTACAAAACCATGATGGAAAATTATTGGAGTTGGCACTCTTATTTTTCTACCTCTGCAATCTTGTCTGCAAACTTGAGAGTCCAGGATAAAGACTTTTCATAGCTTTTTCCTTTATAAAGAAACATTTCTGATGGTAGAGTATATATTTTTAAATAAATCATTGTTTTTGACAATGTTTCTCTCAAAGAATGTGAAATAAATATTGCTACTTCTTAATAGTATGAACTCTTTATTTTGGCCTTTACTGATGATCAATTACATTTTTAAATGATCTTTTCCTCTGATTAAAAGTAGAAAAGTAAAAAGAGAGGAGTACTAAGAGAAAAACACATTTCTTGGTAATCTAGTTAGAGAAGCAGGCTGGCAGGAGCCTCATGAAGTTCATTAAGAGGTGCAAAGTCCTGTAATTTCCGCTATGAGACACTAGAGGGGAAAAATGTTCTGTTTTTAGACCATTAAGATGCAAACCAAACTGTAATGTATTCCATTTTATGCATCACTTCTCAGAATAAGAATGGAGTCACTTACAATAACATTTGTTAAAGATTTTCTAGTTGTAGCAGGAAGTGATTAATTACACTGTAGTAATGTTGTTATTGAGTCATTGAATTAGCACTCAGATCTGAAAAAACACAGGGTTCATAACTTCTTTACTAAGCAGTCAGCTGGTATTAAGTCGTGATACAGTATGATTTTTTTAATCCTTACAGAAAATTCATTAAAATACAGTAACAGTTTTGTCCAGGTAATAGCAGCTGGTTCATTTCATTCCCATCTACAATGAAATTCTCATAAACATTTTATAGGTATGTGTTCATTCACAGAAACTGCAGTTCATCTTTGGTAGGAAACATGCCTCAATTTTCATGTGCACAAAAAATTCTTTTATGTTTGTGGTTGTCTTTCTCCAAGTGAGTCCCTCAGCTTTTTTCTTGAACTCCATACTCTCTATGTTCTGCTTTTCCACCAAAACAAAACAACAACAAAACACAAGAAAAAAAGAAATTTGTTGTACTTAGACCTTTTCAGAATCCAAATATTTGGATGTATATATCCAAATACATTTTATTTGAAATAATCTGGGTATTTTAGAAAACTCAGTGGTATTGTCTCCCAGACAGGCACACAAAGTGGAAGTGTGTCACAGTCCATGGGTAGCAGGGAGCACAACAGATGTGCGCAAGGGTACTCTTCAAATTAAGCCAAAAACATCTTAACCCAGATGTTGGAATGTCTCCAGTACTAAAAGGCATATGGCATTATGGGACAGTGTTAAAAGCAGTGGGATGTACTCTGTACTGTAAATTAAATTTCAGTTATCTCCAGAGTTTTCAGAACCATAATTTTTTAATCATAGTTGCTAGTAATTTCTTTTCTCAGTCCTTGTAATTGTTACAATTATTCCAAATTGTTAGAAACGGTCCTTAGGGTTCTTTCCATTACAACCTGCTGTTTTTACCGCTGAAAAATGTGATTGAGATTCTCAAAGATACTCAAAGAAAGTAGATTTCTGTTCCTACTGATCTTAAGTGAGATCTGGGCATCCACATCCCTGAGGCACATTTTAGAACCTCAGTCCAAGGTTCTATGAAAACATCTACTACCTTATTTGTTTCTTTGCTTAGATTGACGGAATCTCAGTGGCTTAGTTTCAGGAAAAGGTGGAGGAATACTCCATGTGGGGCAGAGATGCATGCTAATCTATTTTTCATATTGATAGATACAAGCTACAGAGAAAAAGGGAGGAAAGATAAACTGAGGTGTCAGCCAGAGGGATTGCTCACCATAATTGGTTACCCCTTGTCTGAGTGCCACAGTACAGTTGGAGATGATGCTCTGCTAGTTCTACTAGGTGACAAAAGATGAATTGACAAGTGAAGAATAATATGAACTTTCATTTGGTAGGTGAGAAGACGAGGGTGTAACTACATCTGGGGGCCAGGGGAGAAGAAAAAGATGATCATAACAAGTGGAAGACTGACACCTTTCCCAAAAATTATTTGGGTCTGGGTTTTGTTTGTTTGTTTGTTTGTTTGTTTGTGGGTTTTTTTTTGGTTTTTTTTTTTGTTTATTTTTGGTTTTTTTTAAGATGAAATATAAAAAAGAATGAATGACAAAGTTTTCAGAAGTCCACAAATTCTTGATGAGGTTATATTCTAAACTGTAAATATATCTGAACATGAAGGAAAAGAGCTCTACAAACAAATCAGTTGGTTTAGTCATCTGGAAGTAGATAGTTTTTTATAGAGACAGACAAATACAGAGTTTAGACAGGATTCTTTACAGCTACTTTAAATAATTGGTGAGATTTATTATTTTTATTTATCCTTTTACAAATGTAACTTTATAGAGATTTTTCTGACAATTCTCTTAGCAATAAAATTCTGGTGCCTCTTACAAAGTAAGGGCTTGATTATTAATCAAAATATTTAACTAATTAGATGAACCAAGGCCCCACATATGTAAAAGTAATATATCTAGAATGGAACAATATAAGGAAGGGAGCACTTCATCTGTTTTATACAGCTTTATACATAATGTATAGCAAACACGACTACTTAGCAAGGCTGAAATGTTCCAGACAATTGTTTTCAGAAATGAGTAGTCAGATTACCTGAACACATATCCATGCAATTGCTGATGCAGTTATTAAATGTCATCTTCAGTTTTAAACATGCATAAATCACTCCAGTTAATGAGACTGATGTATGCTCAACAAAGGGAAAATATATCCCTGACGAATGAGACTTGTCACTGAGATTTCTGAATATGTGAAATAGCTTAATTTTGTACTATTCTATCACATTGTTTTCTAACATTATTATCCAACAACTTTGGCTATAGTATGAGTTATGATCAAATAAATGCCCTTAAAAAAATGAACATAGACTTGGTTTGTAATAGAGTCAGGTTCTGCCATAAACTTAATAGGGACTTGAACTTCTCTAATATTCATAGAGGTATCTAGCACAGCTACCTGCATTTTATTTCTTGTGCTATATTGATACCAGAGACAATTTTGCGTTATGTACCTGTATATAATGCTATATATGTGTATGTAAGCATGATTATGTGTTTGTCTAGAATTAAAGACTTAGATTTTTTCTTCTGCAGTTGCATAATTATACATTGAAGTTGTAAAATCATTAACCCAGAAAGAAACAAAGAAATGTCCCTATGGAAGAGACAGTATATATCCAGGAAAGCCTTCATTTTGTTATGTGACTTCTGCTTTTTTGTGTCCTCCTGTTTCTAGAGAGTTTGTCAACTGCAAAGACAGTGTTTTTCCAGCATTGAAATCATAACCAATAAAGCTTTTGTTATTGAGCTCTAAGCTATGTCAATTCTTAATTTCTACAAACATTTAGATGTAATTTAGAAGAAACAGGAAAATATATTTTGTTAATCTACTAACAAAGATTAAGTGCAATTCAAGCTGGATTAACCTGCATTCCACAAAATTGAACTCTGCTGTACTTGGGGTTAGGCCTCCTGTTTCATAGTACTACAAATAATTCTTAATGGCACAAAATGTTACTGAGAAAATTAGTAGTACAGTAGTTGAGAATCAGTACAAAAGTGTAAATGAAAGATCTGGCATAGTCATAGTTTCTTCCTGTTACTGCTGCAGTGTTTCTTTCTTTTCTGATGCAGCATGACATACATACTTTATATTGAAATATCGATTTCTCTTTGTCTATACTAAATACTTTCTACAAAGAAATGCTTCTGCAAAGAAGGCGGTTTCTTGATATTTTGGGAAAGTTTATTTTGAGTCTAATCTGTCTCATTTTCCCATGAATGTCTCATTCCAAGACTAGCTTTGACACAAACCCTCTTGTTTGCCAAGATCTTAGAAGTTCGTGCTTCTCTTTTCAGTAATTTTAGGACATACCTTAAGCCATCTCAGACAAAGCATGACACTAATTTTCTGACAAATAAAAAAGAAAGATTAAATTCCTTTTAGTAAATTATTTATTTTTCTTCTCCCTGTCTGTTCCATAGCTTTTTTTGGATGTTCATCTTTCTTAAGGTACTTACAAATGAGGTACTTAAACCCAGATGCCATCTGAGGTGTCATATGGTATTTGAGACGGATGTCTGCACAGGGCTGGGGCATATAAAGAGAACCTGCAGGGCGACCACCTCCTGAGGGAGCAGCAAGAGGCTAGTTAGGGCATCCTAGGGTCTCACAAATGACAGGAGATCTCTGAGTTTAAGGAACTGAAGACCACCTCCTATCAGTTTCCTGAATGTTCATTATCAAGGAGATAATTTTTTTTGTTAAGTAAGAAATTCACAGTATCATCTAAGTTGCAGGGCACCTCTTGAGATCACCTAGTCTGACATCCTGCTCAAGCAGGCTTAGCTGAAGTAGGTCGCCTAGAACAGCGTCCAGATGGGTTTTGAACATCTCCACAACCTCTCTGCCAGTGACTGACCACCCTTACAGTAAGAAAGTGTCTTTCTATTTTCAGAGGGAATTTCATGTGTTTAAATAGTGCCTACTGCCTCTTGTCCTATCATGGGGCACCACTGAGAGGAGCCTGGCTCCCTCATCTTCATTCCCTCCCATCAGATATTTATACACATTGATAAGTTCCCCCTTGAGCCTTCTTTTCTCCAGGCTGAACAGTCTCTCTGATCTGAGGAGTCTGAGCTTCCTGAAGACCACTTTTACTGGTAAAGACTGAGCACTTCAGCATTTCATTTGCCATCAGTTCACCTACCCCATTCAGCAGCAGGCCCATGTTTTCCCTTTTCTTCCTTTTGCTGTTTAGGTACCTGTAGAATCTCTTTTTGTTGCTCTTCTCATTCCTTGCCAGATTCAACTCCAGCTAGCTTTTCTAACCCTATTGCTGCATGGCTGGACAGCAACTTTACGTACCTCCTAGGTCAACTGCCCCCGCTTCCACTTCTTGTACGCTTCTTTTTATGTTTGAGTTCAGTTAGTGGCTCCTTGTGTATCCATGTGCATCTCTGCCACCACTGGTTGGAAGACATGAAACCACTGGCAAACCATGGTTTCCTAATTGTTGGGACAGACCTTTACTGAGCTTGGAGGAGATGATCCTTGAATATCAGCCAACTGTCAACCACTCTTCTGTCCAGGGCCATATCCCCTGAAAAGGTTGAAATCTAGGTCTGTGATCCTGCTTTTTGCTTTTTTCCTTCTCTTAGGATCCTGAACTCCACCATCTCATGGTCACTGCAGCCAAGGCTGCCTCGGACTTTCAAGTTGCCAAAAAGTTCTTCTTTGTCCATAGATATCAGGTCCAGTATAGCATCTTTCTTTGTTGGTCCCTCAATTGCTTGCACCAGAAAGTTTTCTTCAATGTACTTGAGAAAGTTAGATTGCTTGAGCCCTGCTGTTTCATTCTTCTGGCAGATCTCAGGGTGGCTGAAGGCTTCCATAAGGACCAAGGCCTGTGAATGTGAGGCTTCTTCCAGTTGTTTGAAGGCCTCATCTAGCTTGAAGAAAACCTTATCTACTACTTCCTGACCAAGAGGTCTGGACTAGATAGTACAACAGCAGACTATGTTGGTCTGCCCACTAATGGTGACCCAGAAGCTCTCAGCTGACTCCTGACCCGTCCCAAGGCAGGGCTCCATGCATTCTAGCTGCTTTCTGTCATGTAAAGGGCAACTTTCCCTCCTTGCCTTCCCAGCCTGCTCTTCCTAAAGAGCCTGTATACCTCCACTGCAGCACTCCAGCTGGGTGAGCTAGCCCACCATCTCACCATTACTCTAATGAGATCACAGCCCTGTAGCTGCACACAGACTTCCAGCTCCTCCCGTTTGTTCTCCATGCTGCATGTACCAGCATAGAGGCATTTCAGAGAGGCATCTGAGTGTGCCAATTCCCCAGTACAGGCTTGAGAGCTTTCCCCACAAGGCTGTTCTGTAGGCATGTCCTTCTTTACATGCCTATGTTCAAAGGGTTTCCACTTCAACTCTGTTGCTTTGTTGAGTGCTGTGTCCCTTCTGTTCTCATCACCTTGGGCCCTTGACGTGCCTATCTTATTCCTTTAGTTAGCTACAATTTTTCACACAACTTTTAGAATCTTTGCTGCAGAGTCTTAAAGACCCTCTTTCAAATTTGATTGAAAAGTTTCAAACATTAGAAGAGGAGACATCCAGACAGGATTTTCTTTGAAGCACTTCTCTTGAGGCTTTATGATATCTAAAGTTCTTATTTAAAAAAGAATTTCTTAATATTTAGAGCCCGAGTTTGATCTAGCCAATATATTTGTCAATAAATTTTACCTCATCTTGTTTTTCATCATAATCTGTACAGCAAAAGACTATCAATAGGTATAAATATGAAAAATTTCCAGAAATGTTCTACTTTGCTTTTTTCATATAGATGTGAAAATACTTTTTCCTCTGCTCTTTCTTGTACTGTCATTTTGGCTCTAACCCAGCAACTTCAGTATAGTGTCTGATATAACAACAGTTTAACATGAGCTACTGGTAGAGTAAAATAGTAATTGGTGGGTAATATTTGTAAACCTACTACAAGCTACTAGGTGGCCAATTCCAGTTAAAACTGGACATGGCTTATGAGTTGACGTGGACAGCATGAGTCAAAACATTAAATACAGCTTTCAAAATCTGGACTAAAGTTATTAAAAAGGGATTATTTTATTATTTTAATCTCTGCAACTTGTCATCACTGTTGTCTCTACTGTCATTTTATTACTAAACCCACTCTACAAATGTTATATGTTGGTTGTGTAGCCAGCCTACAAAATTGGTTCTGTATGTACAGAATTAAAGCCTACATTACGCATATTCCTAGCACAGCTTGACAGCCCTTTCTGAGGCCTATATCATATGTTAGGGCCATTGCAAATGCAGCTAAATTGCCGGTACACTCTGTTGCAGCCAGTTCCCCACAGATCAGTAAGCATCACAGTCAAGTGTGTGTCCTGGCTAGCAAATAGATGGAAGAGTACTTTCTTTATAGATGATCTATAGCCATCTTTCCACTGCAGCTCATAGTGCAGGAAGCATGTTTCCTTACTCCTTAGAAGAACACACTGAGTACTGTCAAATATTGCACACGCTTTCATGATACCCTAGTTTAAAAATTAGTATTAAAGATTCAGTGCTACCATACACTGGGTTGCTGCTTGTACACCCATTTGGTCAGTTTTGGAGTACTATTGAAGAATTTTCCGTAGTAATTTATTACAATTTAAAAAAATTATTTATACATAAGGTTTTTCTTTTTTTTTTTTTTTAATAGAAAAGACTAGTGAGTACTTGATTGACTGGTGTCCAGTATGTAATTTCTCTTATCAAAAGTCAAAAACATCCAGTTACTTACTTCTGCATATTCACAAGTCATATCTCCTGGCTGCAATATTTTGAAGATGGAATGCATTTAAACTAAAGATGCAAGCAATATGAGAGAACTGCACTGTGTTCAAGTCATTAAATTACAACTT
Organism: Falco rusticolus; assembly: GCF_015220075.1. Taxonomy (NCBI): domain Eukaryota; kingdom Metazoa; phylum Chordata; class Aves; order Falconiformes; family Falconidae; genus Falco; species Falco rusticolus. The sequence continues at coordinate 108,219,155 of NC_051187.1, read as the reverse complement.
TATTAAAATATTTTTTGCAGACTCATTCATGGATGCACATCTAAAACACTAAATCTACAGAATATTGGCTCATAAAACATTCATGACTTCAAGTTGGACACCCATCTGTTTTTCCAACAAAGGTTTTTTTTAGAGATGTCATCACCACTTCATACTTGAATTTTCTTTGAGCTTTGAATTTTGAGAGCATGCCAGTTATTAGTCTCCTTGAAATGAGTGGAGTTTGGCAGGTATGTAAATACTATGTGTGATTTATTGCATGAGAAAATAAGTGCCTAGAATAAGGTCTTCCCATATATGTTAATCCATGCTTGAAAGCTATTTGGTTGGGGTTTTTTTGAAACATACTACAAATGTAAATTTAAACTCCATGAAGCAACAGAAATCTTCTTTATGACAAAATTATTCACTGAATTAATGGCATCCTTGAATTAAACAAAACACATTTCTAATGATGGCTCTGGCTGGCTCTGTAGAGTTTTTCACAAGTAGTATGCTACTAGCTCTCAAAAACTCAGTGGGCAGAATACTGCTGTCAAATATGCAAATTCAAACTGATTTGATCATTTTGTCTCAGAAAAAATTAAAACTAACTGAGGATCCTTAAGAGTTAGTCTCCCTTGGATGTGACTAATTCCAGAGACATATTTTGCATATAGATAAGATCTAGACCTTAACCAAAGCCTTTATCTGTAAATTTTCTAGCTTAGTGGAGAAGGAAAGGGTTTAGAAGCTTAAGTAAAATTCCTCCAACCTTGATCCCTGTCTATATCAAATATTTAGGTGTATTGTGGCTAATATACATGCTTTGAGGACCCTTATCAACTTGGCTCTACTGTGTATCTTTTCCCTCCATGCAGATCTTCTTACACTGAGTCATTCTGATTTAGCTGACTACAAGGACTGTTTATTATTTCCAGTGTATAACTCTTTGTTCCAGTTCACAGTCATCTACCAAGAAAAGTATTTTGGATTAGCAATAACAGCTAAAAAAATAAAGATTTTTCCTAAATTATAAGTGTGCTCTCTCTCTAAGTTATTTTGATTTAGATATACAGAGTAAGATCTGAGCCAAAATAAAATGTTGCTAATGAACAGGATTCCAACTGCTGACATAACTACAATATCCTCTGAAATAGTATAGTATTTTTATGTGTGTAGCAAATAAATTTGAATTATTGTTTCACAGATCTGTAGCTCAAACAACTGGCCAGAAATATCATGCATGTGGAACTGCTGCAGCTCCCAATAGCATGGGATTTGCGAGTACCAGAAATAAATAGACCTCTCAAAGCAAAATGTTTCGTAAAATGAACATCTGTTCAGGTTATAGAGCAGGAAGTTGTTCTTAGGGTGAAATACTGTAACCTATGAGGTTGTACTTATTACAGTAGGTAGCACATGTTGTTATGAACTGAGAATTACACATGCTTATTTTTTTTTCCCATGTTGTTTCTAAATGGTCAAGGACCAAGAAATATGGATATGTGGATATCTCATATCATGATGGACGAGGTGATTTAAAGAACATTCTCACCCAGTGTCTGCACATACAAAGAACAATACAGCTGAGAAACAGGCCATAGAACCACTGGATTATTTATATTCTCTTGACTTTCTGAAAATACAACATGCACAGATCTAAAAATACTCCTGCTTTTTGATATTTAAACTGATTTTGTTTGTTAACTGAAAATTAAAAGCTAATCTTGTCAAGGATGTGAACATCATTTTTAGAGTGAGTTTATATTTTTCACTCAGGCATTATGCTGAAATAACAGGATAGATTTCAATACAATAAAATTCTAGAACACCTGTTTGTTTTTTGGGAAGTCTATAGGAGAATAGTAATGATTGATTTATTGCCTTAATAAGGACACATTGTCAAATGTATGTGACTTTTTAAATTTTAAAACCCGCAAAATAGCTTTATTTGCAATGCCTGTAGAACCGGTGCGGTTTCCTCAAAGTTACTGTGAGTACGTTGATTAACTCAAGCAAACCCAACTGGACCTCAAAGCTTTCTTCCAATACAATCATAAGAAAATGTACAGAAATGGCATGTAACAGGATCACCTCTGTTCGTCTTGAATGTACCAGCATGTGAACACGTATCTGACAGCAGTACTCTTCCTGCAACGATATCACCATTACAATTCCTCTCTAACATGGAGCCCTTTTGAGATGTTAACATGAATGCCTATTAGCGCAAACACTGGCTCTTTCACTTTTTTTTTTCTTTTATGGCTGGCCTGTGCCGTAAGTTTACAGGGCTAAAACTTGAAGATTCACTCAGGCTAGTGAATCTGCTGTGTTACTTGTGTTCATTCTTAGCCATAACAGAGCTCATAAGTCAATTATATTCACAGGACAGTTAACTTTACAAAAGAAGATATCAGGCCTGACAGATTTGTTAACTTCAGTAACTGGGCCAGTATTAAATGACATACAAAGTTTTTGCCTGTTAGAGAAAAAAAATTACCTGAAAGATTGGAATTAGGTTTAATGGTAAACTTTTTCTAGAGAACATATACATCTTTTTACTCTTTCAAATATTTAACAATTGTAGCAATTTTTATAGTAATTCTAGTACAACCTCCATGAGACATTGCCATGTGTTTACATTAAGATCACCAGTATAGGATATTTATATTATAGTTTCTGAAGATTTCCAGCAGCTATATAAGAAATACAATAAAATTCAGCTTAGATTGATACATGCCATTGGCAAAGTCACCTGTGTTTTCTTAACCACATGACATAGAAATTTCAGGAAAAAAAGCTGTCCATCATTCAGTGACGGACAATGTGATATCCTTTCATATATCTACCAGACTAGGGAATATGAAACATTTTTATTCAGAGGCTGTCTTTCCCCGTATACCATCCAACAGCAATTTATCAGTGAGAGAAAGAAAGGAAGCAAAAGAGCTGGTCCTAGTGTAATTAAGCTATCTCCAAATGTCTCATTCCTTTTGGTTTTGGAGTATCTGTGCTCTGGAAGCAGAGCTTGTCTTCTAGAGCTAGTGTATTTTCCACTACTTGTGCCTTCAGCTGTGGGAAGAAGAAGGGCAGAAGAAATCAAAGAACAGAGAAGGAAACAGAAGAATGAAAAAAAGCCAGCATCATTTTGGAAGCAATCCATTAATTGACTGTCTGTAGAAGTGATGTATCTTCAATATCTTCTGCTGGCTCAGGTCAGGCTGGACATGACCATGCTGCAGCTCTCTTAAGATTACTGGAAGGCCAGGATTTGTTACAGCTCTGTCCTTATGAATGCCAACATTCTTTTGAAAATAGAAGGTTTGCTTTTCTAACCTATTAACAAAATCTACAAGACACCAAGTTGGCTGTACTAAATGCCAGGTTTTTTAAATTAACTTTTTGATCCAGTCTAGTAATTGTGAGATTTTTAAAAAATAATCCCTTTTCACAGAACTGTGAAAACTAGGTGAAGTTCTACAGCAAGCACTGACCTTACAGTATAGCAAGGCAAAGCACCATCCACTGGCAGACAGTATATAGTGTCTAGAAGAATTAAAATAAGGACTTAATTGGCAATTTTTCTGAAATATATCTTCCAAAGTGAAGGACAGGTCTCCATCATCCATTTCTCTCATATTCTGTGTGAGTTTTTTCCACATAGAATTTCATTTTTTTTCTGCATACAAAGTTCAGCTTAGGAAGGAAAATATTTCTGCTTTCTGTAAGAAGCACTATTTTATTTTCTTTAACTTTTGCCAGGAAAACCAAAAAGTTGAGATATCTGGTTTTTTACCCTTGAATTTTCTTTAAAGGTTTGTTCAGATCTTTATATGAATGAATTTACTGAGGTGCTTTTATTCACTCTTAAACACATTTGAGTGCAAATAAATGAAGTCCATTTGCAGAATAGCTAGATTTACAAGGAAACAGGTTATGCCTGATTTGTTAATTTTGGAGACTGCATTGTAATGAATTAGTATGTTGAAAATTAAAATGAGACTATGTTTAAATTTGAAAAATGCAGCTATTGCAGTCCCATTAAAGCTTTTTGTAATCATGCTACTTTTTCTGAATTTGATTGAAAAAATTCTGAAACAGTTGACTATAGCAACATTTTAAATAGCCAATGGCTAATATTTTAATTCGATTGCTTCTCAGAATTTTCTTCTAGAAAAGCATTGCTTTGATATCACTATGGTCCAGTTATTTTTTCTTGAGATGAACTGACTAAAATAATAAAATGCAGCAATTACTCCTAATGGAATTTTGCAGGTGTCTTCCCTGAAGGGCTTGTTTGTGTGCAGTAATAGTGAGCATGAGAAATACAAAATACAGGATGTATTTGTGGTGGTTTGATAATTTCACTAGACTTCTGTCATTGGCTTTTTGGGGCATTGGGATTCCCTCTCTTCATTTTTATGAAGATTAATAGTCTCAATGAGCAAGGTGCTGTAGGAGCACTAAAAGATCACTATCTAGTAACTGGTGTTCTTAGTAAATCTTTTTATGTGTGAATGATAGGCTTATCACATTAATAAATACTAATGCACTCATTTAATACTGTAGACTATAGTCCAAATGCTCTGTATTTGTACGACTAACTAAAGTTGCTCTGAGGTTGATTTGTAATTTGAACTCATGGATAACATGATTCTTAAATCTTAAATCTTGTCCTAACTATAATCCACTTCATATTAAAAATTACATTTTCATTATGAACTAGAGGCAGCAGTGATTTCAAATAATCTTCCTTATTTATGGAACCACAAATGCATGGCAGTCCATATGTCTTTTCCACAATATATCTAAGATTATTTCGAGCCTTGTATGGCCCATATTTGTTCAACAGTCATCATTATGTGTCTACATATGCATATAGCTGTTCAGCTGTGTCAATTATTGTTTGTCAGCTCATTAGAAAGCACACCGATATAAGCAATACATATAGATCAAAAGCTAGTTTTGCTATGTTGTCACTTCTACCATCTATTTTATTGCCTATTCTTCCCACTCTAAGGACTTGTTCAGCAGTGTGAAACAAATTCTTATTCTGAGCAATGCTTGCTCATCAGTGATATTGTCTCCAGGTTGGCCTGATGTTCAGACAATTAGTCATCAGAGGAAACGGTTGGTGACCAAGCTGAGGTAGGTACTTTGTCTGCACTGCTAAACCTGCTCTTGCTTTGTACATCTACTGACTTCAATACATCTACTGAATATCTCATATAACTAAGTTTCTTCTGGTCCTAAAAGAAAAAGGTTAGATGCATTTGTTCATTTGTTTGACTTGGTAGTTTGGCATAAGTTTTTAATTCCACGCAGACTTAAAAGAGACATTTTCAGCAACTGTCTTGAAGATAGAAAGTTCAACTACTGTTCTTTTCACCCTCAAGTCTGACTAAAGATACACATTCCTTTTTTTTTTTTCACTCTGCATGCTACATTCTGTTAGTAAAGGCATACCTGGGTGAGGTTTATCCCCCAGAGGAAAGGGGAGATGACTCTTGCACTCAGAAGGAGCTGCAAAGGGTCAGTAAAAGCAAGCACTGGTCAAAAGGAAGACCAGGCATGGGAAGGCATCAACAAGAAGAGAACTTGCAGCTACAGTGGGCACTGAGATGGCTGAGGAGAACAGAAATCCAATCAGGCTTAAGAAATAGGGAGAAGAGGATCACAGGAGACCATCAAAGCCCTTGAAGTGACTGAAATCAATCCTGGAAGAAAGGATCTGCTTTGAAAGTACAAAAAAAGCAGGGAATAACTGGTTTATTTTTATTCTTCTCTGTCTTAAATGGGTTTCGTCATTGAGATCACTGTAAGGAGAAGGTTAATTGATCTATTTTAGAGCTCTGATGAGCTCAACATCCTGCCACACCAGGTTTACAGGAAGCTTGACCTTGTTAATAGAATATCCCTAAAAATATCATACAAAGCTGACACTGTCCCGTGCCAGATATTGGGATTTATAGAAAAAATGCCCTTGTACTTTTCTAAAATATGAATTCAGATCTATCAGGAAATGAATATAATGACACCAAATACTACTATTACCTATCAGTGGTTGCAACTGATACATGCAATTTCAATAACAGAGTTTGAAGGAGGTTTTTTATGTGTTACCAAAATAGTTACTTCTGCATCATGGACTGACTAGTTTTATTTCACATGAATGAAGGCTGTTAGTTTGGGTTTACATATTTTTTTTAAAGAGTGAAGAATTTTCAGATCTTTTGGGGAAGCCCTTCTGCTGTTGCTTTACAAAATACATTATTCTGCTAAAGCAGACGCTTTGTGCTCATACTTGGAAACTGCCAAAGTGGCTCTTGGAGGACCTCAAGCCGTCTTTCACTTTCAAAACTGCTGAAGGGATCTTTCCACCTACAAAACTAAATACAGATGTTTCCGAAACGAAAGGAAGAAAATCTAGGAGGCTTTAGCTGAGATGTGGAAGACACTTGCCGCTCCCCTCTTTTTTAGCATTGAGTCACTTGTAGAACATTTTACAAGTATAATGTGTAAAAAATGAGGTAACTATTCCCTAATAGACTGAAGTAAAACAGAGGGACCATTCAGTGCCATCTGAAGCTAAGTTTACCTTACTGCTTGCTCACCACTGCATCCTTTTCATAATAAACTTCATGTCAGGTGTTGCAGCACATTATAAATACACTGTATCTTTGGCATACACTGATTGTACAGAACCTCTTCTTTCTGGCATCCTTTCAGCATAGGGATTTTTTTTAATATTCATTGAGGTAATTTTCCTACCCTTCTCTGGGTGCCACCTTTATTTTTAGCTCCCTAAGTTGAATTGTTGACTTCTGGTTTGTTAAATTTTGATAAATAATGAAGTATGTTGGCACACTAAAGGCCTGTTCCTAAAAAAAGATGAAGAACTCAGCAGTAAGGTTCAGAGGGAGAACAGGCAAAGTTTTTACTGAATATTTAAAGGGTTACTATCTTTAGCTGTCTATATGTAGCTTTTCAGCTTGCTTAAAAGCTTTTTTTGGTAAGATTCTCCCTAACATTTAAACAAAGATAGAAAGGACTATAAGAGAAAAAATAGGCATTAAAAAAACAAAGGAGCTCCATCAGCCAAGATATATTATACATAGTATTATAAGACAAAGATTATATTGGTGGCATACTTTTCCAAATTAATTTTATTTTCACACAGAGAAAGGGTTCATGTTTTTCATACTGGAGGCATTGAACTTGTTTTTACAATTTTGTTTGGACTCTTAAGGTGAGCAGTTAGGATATTTCTGAGTCATAACAAAAATCAATGAGTACAAGTACTTCAGATGAGATACCATAGCACAGCTTTTAACTCCTACTGTACTGAAATTACAGTAATACAAAATCCAATACATTTCACAGCAAGTATTGGTTTAAGCAATTTATTTCATTGTACTGAACAGATTTTTCTGGTGCTACAGGTTAAGTAAGAACCCCGAGGGATAAGTTCTGAAGCCATATGTAGGTACTGAAAGTCAACAGTATTTGTGTATGTCTTTCCTCTTAGCTAGTGCCATAAGCTCATTGTCTTTTGACTACATTTGTTGATAAACAGACATTTTAGACCTAAAGAATAGAAAAAAAAAATGCTTTCTGAAAAATTCTACACCACCCTTCACGGAAGAAAACCAGAGTACAGGCAAGTAACAAAACAAGATGGAAAGGAGCAATAATTCAATAAGGAAATTATGATATATATTAAATACACAGAGCCACTTATTTACTCATTTACACTACTTCAACTTGTCTGAAGTCAGTGGAGTTAGCTAAATCATTATTTTAGCCAATAGCTTCTAGTCAAAAGCCTACTTCAAAGGACGCAGTGGTTTGGCAAATTCATCGGCATGCTAAACTACATGTCTCCATGTAAGTGAGCTCTCAGTAAAGAACTTAATTTAGTACTGTTAAGATAAAAGGCATAAATCCAAACCTCATTTAATTTATAATAAGCGTTAAATATAAAAGTAAAGTATTTGCTAATTAACTAACCAGAAGATACCGAAAAATTTTGGAGCTGCATGTCAGTATTTACTAAAGAGAAGGAAAATCCTTTAAGAGGTAGACCTCACTTAGGTAAACTCATCAGGGTAAATAGTGGCAATACCTGCAGTCTTCCATGATGTAAAGAAGCAATAATACCTGGCTGTTTCTCTTACTAGTTTCTCTCAAATAATTATTGCTTGGAAACTTTATTCTGTGCTATGTGAAAAATCCCATCAGGCAGTGGAAAAAAAAGCAACAAGCAATAAATGAATTCCCCTCCTTGCTGTAACTTCCAGAGCCTGGTCAAACTAGATCCAACCTCTGTGTAAGTATTATCATTGGGACTGATGGCAAAAAATAGATTATTCAGTTAAGATTAATTGGTGATATATTCATTAGCTACAAGTGTAACAGTATATCCAAGCCAACATTCCTGTTTCCATATTCTGTCATAAGCAGTAACTGTCGGTTGACCCATAGGTCGTGATGCCTAAATGGAGGACATGCCAAACATTTTTTACTATGAAAAGCTTAGGTAGGATTATAATTATTGTTCTAAATATCATATTTAAAATAATTTAAACAATTTTAACATTTTTAAACACCATCATGAATCCTGTTTCAGAATAACTAGCTGATGTACATCAGTATTTCTCATATCATACTGTAAAGGTATCAGTATGAATTTAGGATAACTTCATTATTTGCCTGCTGTGAAGTCAGTGTCTATTTTAGGCTACTCAGAAGAAATACCGAAAAAAACCCTCATTTCTTTATTAAGAAGAATTAAAGGAATAATGACTTACAAATATTTTTTTAAAGTTCTATAATTTCTTTATGCTCAGTTTGTCCTTGTTACTTTATCTGTACTGCCAGTTCCTTTTGTAATGAAGAAACTAAATTGTACAAAGAAGCCTTAATATAAATGAAAATATTTTTATGGTCATTCAAATGTCATAAATGTTAAATTTTATCTTAAGATCTCTGTAGAATATTGCTACTAGCAATGGGGGTATCATTAGAAAACTGAGAAACTGTTTTATTCAAATCCATTTTATTCTGTTACAGCACTGGAAATTAGATTGTTTGGAAAAAAATTTATAAAAAAACACTTAGCTCCAGCAAAATTATGTATTTCTCCCAACTTTTTGATAGAATTAAAATGTAATTTTCCCTTAAGGTAGTGCAATATCTTCATTCCTTCTCCTCTAATATAAAATTTCATCTGTAGCCTTAGGTTTTATCAGCAAGCAATTTTAAAAAACATGTGTAATATAAGCAAGCAAACATTGTTTCTGAGTTAATTATACTATACAGGTGCAAAAGTGTGGTAATTAATTGCCTGCATGAATTAATTTCTTATAAATTAATTAGTTTCTTATAAATCTATCCTGTATCATATATCTAAATCCATGTTATTTTAAATAATACAAAGGGCAAAAATATGCTAATGCTTCTAAGATTTTGACACAGATTGTCAGGGCTATAATTTTAATTGCTTGCTGCAGCAATCCTGAATAGATTTCTCACACTGACATGCTCTAAGAAAGTTCTCTGAAACCTAAATTGTTGCTTTGTCATGTTTTGAATTTGCTTGATATTCAGCATAACCAGTTTAGGTTTAATTTGCATTTCTTACCATATTTTCACCACAGCATGGTGGCAGCAGAACCTTGCAGTCGGTGGGGGTGCGTACCAATTACAAAGGTGATGCTAAGAAAGGGATTCTCCTGGCAGGCTGTGGATATACGCAGACATCAGAGGATAGTGTAGGTGTTCCAGTGTTGGACTAGAACACTCTACTGTGGTCCAAGACCTGGAGTAAATTTCTCAGGGTTTATAAAACTTTTTACATAGGGAAGGAATTATGTGTCGTGGAGTCTTCACTGTTTCTTAATCCAGAGTTGTTGTTTCCCCATTTTGTTTTCAAAAAGAGGACTAGACAAACACTGGAGAAGACAGCTATTAAGAAGGTTGGCCTTGCAGCCATGCATATGCAAGTTCTACTTCTTTGTCCTTCTTTCCGTTTCTGATGCTAAATGCATATCTGATGCTATAGAAGAGCAAGAGCTTTTGATACCATCCGTTAATTTCATCAACAAACCCCACTCATATGGCAATTAAAATAGTACTTATTTTAGTGAATTCCCCATGATACTTGATACCATTTCACTTGCCCCGCTGTGATCTAGGACCATTCAACTTCTGGATTTTTGCTGTGGCACAATAGAGAAAATAGAGAAATGAAGGGGAGGCAGGAAGAACTAGAGGCAGCTGGGTGTTTGATAACGACTTGATAGGATACACCCTAAGAATCATCAAACTGTTAAGGTGGGGCTGTAATATGATAATCATCTGTATCTTCTCACCTTTTTTTAGGAACTTGGGTCAAACAAAGAAGGAGGGGAAAGAAAGGAGGAAAAAGGCTTCTGTCAGAAACATAAAAGATTTTGGATTGTATAGTGGTAAGGAGAGAAATGTGGTGATGGAGCAAATAAGAGAAGGAAGAAAAGGAATAGAGAATAGATAGAGGAAGGGAGAGTTAATATACATGTGTTTAACTGTGTGTAAGTGATATTTTCTATAGTGTTATTTTCCAGTTTCCTGGCAGATGTCCTACTATTGCTGATTTTAAGAGAAATAACTGAGAAGGCTGTTTTATGAACTAATTTCATTACTTCTGCTGTCTACTGTGGACTCTGTAGTGAAGTGTGGGGTTTGCTGAATGACCACCTATATTGTTACTAGTCATAACAGAAAGAAAATGGATTATTTTATATTCTTGAGAGATTTTTAACTTCTTTTTCTTCCCATGAATAATTCTATGGATGAACTCGGCCACAAAATCCTGTTACATGAAACTTTTGACTTTCAAAGAGATTCAGGAAAGGGATTTCATGTTTGCATTATTATATACAGTATAGAAGTCTGCTGTCATTTACGTGGTTGCACCTTCACTCTATGTTTTCTCCTGTTTGTTTTCTCAAAATACTTACTAGAACTAGCAAGGGAATAGGTTGTATCTTTGCATTTTCTAACACCAATCCTGACTGATCTGTGAGATTTTGTACAAATACAAACCATAATTATTTCACAAGCATCCCACTCTGCCTTTTCCCCTTTCATTTGTTTTAGTCTCTGAACTGTATTATTATTTTTATTTACCTAAGCTGTGATAGTACCATTTTTGTCTGTCAGTTTCTTTCCAGTCTCTAATGCAAATACAGTTGGTGGAAAAAGTACTCCTACGCTGCTTCTGCTGTGATGTGGTTCAGTAGTGCAGTCCTCTGACATCGGCACTATTGTTATTCTGATCAGTTTAATACAGTTTGCCGAACTGTGATGACAACCTGAGTGTTCTGTAATACCTAGGCAATACCTTTTTGGAAAACAGGCTGTTCCACAGGATTTTTTTTCTGTCCTAAATAAATCATAGAATTTAGAGATAGAAAAGATGAAATCAGAAGCGGTAAGATAAGCCCCCTCTGTAAAAGTGGATAAGTTACTCAGGCAAATCTATTTGGTCTCTGCAATATTGTCATCGTGTTAGAAGGGGCTGATGTTCAAAGGGAATAAGGTGCTGACCTTGAAAACACACCAGTCCAGTGAACTGTAGAAAGAACAGTCCAGGCAGGTAGCAAAGCTAAAATGGGGTCGCCAAACTCAAGACATACACCACTACATCTGTCTGCCCTGTTTTCTTACTTCCATCTGCAAGACAGCAGGGTTTGTTGACCCACTTCAATGTCATTACAAGCCTTCTTGGTATTTTCTGTTATGTCTTAATTCACCCTTGGCTGGATGGACAAACAAAAACTAAGTTAAGAATGATTTAAACAGCATTACATCTGACTGGATTAGTTGTCATGACTTCACATTTGGTGAAAAACACCCATAGAACTGAAAAAACATATTTACACACTGAATGGGGCACATAACTACAGCAATATTAATCCAGAGTATCAGGAAATATGCAGATGGCACTTCAAAATTTTGTCAAAGAGCAATTAAACTGTTTATATTATCAACATCTACTGGAGATTTGTCAATGAAGTGTTTAAAAAAATGCATTGTTCAGTTTCAAGACTACTTATTTAGTAAGAGTGACTTCGGTCTACTATTTCTATGTTATAAAACTACAAAATTGTATGACAGTGCCAGTTTAATATAACCTTGTTACCAAAGTAAATATGTATTATCTAGCTATTACTCTGATAAAATTTTAGAGGTTTCCATAAAAGAACAGAAGTCTTGTTCAATTTGCTGCTGCTTCTAAAGCAAAACATCTTGGACATGAACCTACTACATAGAGTCTTAAAGCAGAATATTTTGTGGCACTGCATAATGTAACAGGAAAGTGACCGTAGCTTGAGGTTCACTGGTAGCTCTGACTGGTGCTATTTAAAGTCCTTTTTAAAACTGCGCTTAAAAATCCTTTAAAAAGACCCAGACCGCCTCTAGATTTTTATGTTTAGGTCCACAAAAGGTCTTCAGTCAACTCCTGTCTACTTTTACATTAGGTACTTAAATGTGCAATGGTAGTCTAGGCCTTTTCTTTTCTGCTGCTTTTCTCAGGTGCTTTATATTTCATGTCACACAAATTCTTCCAGTGGATAGCACTACCCTTCTTGGCATGCTCAGGCTTTCTAGTACTAGTATTAGTTCACTAAATATCCCATGCACCTACTAAATCTACTGCCTAGTATAAACTAAGTACTATCATATAAGAGGTCCAACACAAGAGACATTTTCAAAGCAGCCCTGACGTGCCATACAAAACTGCCAGAGGCAAGGTACATCCCCAAGTCTGTAGAACTTATCCAGCATATGGATTCAGTTCCTTTCTCTGCCTGACAGTAGAAGTCACATCACTTTCATGACTGAACCACCAAGAATAGCTCTGACAAATGTTTTTAGACAGTAAGAAGGAAAGCAGTAGCTGTCTCACACACACATGTGCCATGGCACTGCAGGAAAAGGTGGTAGATGATAGTCACAGAAAACTGCATGACATTTGGCATACCTGCAAAACTACTTAATCACATCTACATAGTGTTTGGCTACAGTCAGCTTGGACCTGACAGCAAAATCCTCCATTCCTTTATTCTGAGTATTATATAATTCCTCACTGCCACTTTCTGCCAATTAGTCTTTCATGCATCTAATTTTCTCTGCCAGAAGATGGCATAGGCATTTCAAATTTAATTGTTGCTGCAGCTTCACTGGAAGTTTCTGTGTGATAATTATTATAATCTAAATTCAGTATAACATTTTCTTTTCAAATTGCATCTTTCATTTGTGCTGTGCTGATTATGTCAATTTTTCTTCAACTTGCAGCACACTAGAATAAAGTATTACAATAAGGATTATTCTGATAACATTATCTTTAGCAAATCTATCCTTCCATATCTCTCAAATATACTGTCACGTAGTTCTCCAGCTGTCCAGACCTGTTAAGACTCAGCACCCTAAATTTCTGTCAACTGCAGTTAGAAGTTAGGTTACTTAGGTCATTGCAGTACCTGAACTTGTCCATGACACTCAAAATCTCTACATTAATAACATTATAAATGAGTTCAAACCATAAATATTTAATACTCTCTCCTTAGTGCTAACAAGCTACCTGCCTGACCTCATTATAGCTGTAGGCAGTTGCCATGTCTGTAATTACAGAGCAGGTTTCATTAGTGTACCGACTAGATGATAGAGGGTCTGAAAATCCCTTCTATTATGATTCAGAGGTGTACATTTGAATGAGGTTTTAAGAATAAATACAAGGTCTTTTTTCAGCTTAAAAGGAAAAAGAAAGGTCTTCATGTGCTTAAAGTGAAAAGGTTCATTGTGGGCATTAAGCCATTCAAATTTCCCAGCACCGCTACTTGCAGCATCAGGGTTAATTTGCTAATGAGAAGCAAAACCCACGGGCCCATCATGCTATTCAAATTTAATGTGCATGTGGACTTCTTGATTCAGGCCAGGTTTATAAATAGTGCCTTCAGTTTAAAAATAGGCTTTTTAGATCTAGGGGAGTTGATATTGTGATCTGTTAAGTGAATGAAGCTCCCAGGAGTAACTGGAGCTTATGTAATATTTATTTCTACATTTTTGCTCAGCTGTTTTGTGCCATTTTGATGCTGAGCTGCAAGGACTGTTAGTTTCTGAAACCTTTCAAATCTTTCTTCTGTGAAGCTGGGACTGTCTGCATGCTTGCTTGTCTAGGTAACCTTACCTGACCTTGGGATTTTGCCTAAGAAATGGTGGTCATTGACCCCACTTAGAGGTATTTTAATTTAATAATTTTTATTGCATATGACCTTTGTGGAATCCCCAGCTGTGCTGCAAGGTACATCAACTTTCCAGTATTAAATTAATCCTGGAAAGACTATGGACAGGTCTTCTTTTTCTTGAAACATTGTGACTGATGAAGGTCCCAGGGAGAATGGTTACTGAGCCTGCAGAGGTGAGCTCTGTCTCCAGATACATGAACAAGGAAGGATAATTTATTAAATTTGCATCAGACACTCACAAGAACAGCTTTCATTCCTTGATTTTGTAGTTGTTTGTGATGTTTTACAAGTGAAATAGTGGTGCTAATGCAACAATATTCAGGGCAAAAATGTTCATGGAACATGAAACAAACCTAGTGTTAATATTTGTCACTGAGATACCATTTTGTGCATGGAAACAGCTATGAAAGCAGAGGCCTAACAAAATGTCTTTCTAAGGAAAAAGTTCAGCTCTTGGTGGCAAAATGAAGCATATCATATTGAATATTATGCTTAGCCTTCTAATTTTGCTTTCCTCATAAACTAGCTCATTGCTTTATTTCATGCAATGTTTTATATTCTAGAATCAGAGACTTATTCACTCCTACCATTCACCTGTGAAGAGGACTTACTAGTTTTCTAAACCAGCTGTTTTGCCAGCTATCTATCAATGCTGTGGCTTTTGCTAGATATAAATGTGTCAGTATGAGGCTGTGTTCAGTTTTAACAACGACATACCCCATTCAAATTCTCTACTGCTGCAGGCATTCAGTGGCATGCACCTAATCTTAGTCTTGTTTTCAGCTAGCAGCATAAAACCCCAGATTAACATTATGAGCAAGGGCTGGATTAATGAGAAACATTTTGAAATGCCAAAAAAACATCTGTAAGCTATCCTTGAAGAAAATCAGTAGAAGTATTAGAGTGATCAGAAATCAGTGCTTTAAAATTTAAACAGAAACTTTAGCACTATTAAATATATTAAAACTTATTATATTTTATTGTTATAAACTTATTATATTTTATTGTTATAAAATAACAATCTTAGCAATATAATATTTGAATGCATCACAACTCCTAGAAAACCTGATCTAAATTTATAGTGAAGCATCCTAGTCAAGTAAGCCTAGTTATGAAAAAATCAGCAATGACTGTTAGCATAACTGGCAATGTCTGACAGGTGATAAAAAGACAGTAGATAAGAATGGCATGGATCTGGTAGTTACAAACTAAGTTTGATCTTGTAACTGATCCAACATTGCAACTATTCTCTTTCCTTAAAGATATGCTTAACAAGTAAACATTAGAGGTCTGAGTCAATGGCTACTGACAAAAGTTTCATACATGACTTTAATGGTAGTTGCATGTACTGTTTAGTCTTACCTAAAAGCACAAGCATCTCCAGTTGGCATAAAGTCTTAGTTAAAGCTGGTGTAAGGTGGAACACTAATGCATAAACAGGAAATGTGATGTTATATACTTCAAAATGTATCAACATGATGAAAACATGATGGTGTCTGGAAAGCACTTGTTGTAAGAAGCCAATACATTATTTATACAGGAAATAATTTGAAACAGATGAGCAGAAATGGTGACAGAGCAACCAATATTAAAAGGTACAGAAATATTTTGGAAAAAAAGGAAGAGAAATAGTAGCCTTACCAATGTTGCTAGTAAAATTAGATCTTTTAAAAAATTCATTCATATTTCCTTATTACTGAAAAATCCTAGCTGGAGTCCCTAATGCTTTAAAACATTGTTATCTTGTACCATAGATAATTTCTTTCCCTTTTTACAATATATTATTTTGCCCAGCCTAAAATCAAAATAAGAAATGAAGAGTTAAAATACTTCACAGTCTCAGCACTTGAGGAAAGAAGTCTGTAGACCATATCTCCCTCAGTTCTCCTAAAACTGCAGGAAAAATCAGTCCTTTTTGATTTGCTGGCAAAGTGCTCAGCCTCCCAGTCTGGGTCCATGGTGGGCATTCAGCACCACTTAGACTAAGCAACTGTATTTTTTTCTATTAATATTCTGCATTTCTTGAAGTTGCTAGAAATTTCTGGAAACTTTCTAATTCCTATTAACTTCAGGACATAGCGCTAAATCTAGGGAATATCAACCCACATAGTTTGTATATGTTACGCAGATACAAGATGCTACTGTGTAGTTCTGATTTGATGCTCTTACATTCATTTTGACATCATGGCAATTAATCTCATAAGCATTTTTTTATGATCTTTCAGGGTCACAGTTTTTACACTTAGTTTATGTCGTATTTTGCTCTTGGAAAAGTCAGATTGTCTAGGAGAGCACTTGTTAAGCAGATTTTATCCAGCAGGTAGGTCTGTTTGCTGAGCAGGAAGTTATCTTTTTCAGTAAGGGTGATGAAAATATTTAATGAAATGTTGTTTTAGACTGCATCTAAAAGCATAGCCTGCTAAAGCTGGTTACCAGTAGATTATCTTTCTTCTGACACACATCTGTAGCACAACATCTGCTTAAATTTGTTAAAGTTTATTTGATTTAAGTCAAATTCAAACTCTATCTTCTCAATTCAGCCAGCTGGTGTTAATGCACAGTAGTTCATTCTTTAAGGACATAAATCAAATTTTTTCACAGAAACAGGATCTCACTCTAAAGAGAATGAATAAATTTTGTTCAAGGAACAGTTACTCCAGAGTTTTATTTTGTGTCTTTTTAAAAGGGTTCGATATGGAGTTTCAGGCTTCATTTATAGTGTTTGTTCAAACCCGACTCTGAAGACAAAAATTAATTTTTTCCTGTATCTCTTTTTTATGATGCTTACCTCTACAATACAAAGTGTTCCACACACATAAGAGTTTAATTTCATAATATGCTATTCCCACAATATGAGAATTTCATAGAATATCAATATTTTCCACTGCTGGTGGGTGCCTAAATCTAGGACCATATTTTTTGAATTGTATATTGTGTAACACATGAAAGCTCAATGTCATTTTAGATCAGACTTCAGAGTCTGAAACAATGAACCTCAAAATATACAACAAACATACAAGTCCCAAATAAATTTTTACTTGAATTTTCTGTTCTATCTTAATGACAAAGTTTCTGGACTCACAAGGAAAATGTATCTCAACTCAAGACTGAAGATAAACCCTTCCTGAAAGGCCGGTTAAAAGTCCTCTCTGCAAGCAGGTACCTGGTTTCCAGGTAGTTCTAGCCCAGCGCTTTAGTCGTCCAGCTGACATACTAACTATAAGCTGGTAGCCTGGGACTTGGTTTCCAAGCTCATGATTTTTTTAAAAAGTCGAGGTCCCAGGATATCTTGCTAGCCTTGAATTTCCGTATGAAGCAGCTTGTATTTCCAAGACTTTCAGTTTGTCACTCTGTGACAACTGACTGAAAAGATAAGCTGGGACAACCATGGTGCACCACTTTATGGAAGCCTAAAATCTGGCTGATTCAGAGACAGAATGCCTACTCTTCATAGACTCAGCTGTTTCCAAAGCACAGCTAAAATTGTTCAAAGTATGCCACCTATCTTCTTTTAACAAAGGGACACCCACCACCACCCCAACACCTGCTTCTAGCTTTGTTCTTATAGCTGAATCTTTTGGCTCAAGTGGGTAAATAATGATAATATTAGCAATATTAATGGAGAACACCAGCACAAGTTTCAGTGGATTGGCAGAGAAAGAAGCTTGGGATAGGCAGTCTACAGCAAAGCAGAAAATAAATAGGATTCATTTAAGTATTACATTTAAATAAGTGTCCCAGTTCTTTGTCCCATCTGGAGTTGATATGGTGCTATTTCATCAAACCTGCAATATTCTGGGCAGGGAAAAAACTTGCCAACAGCAACTTTTCATTCACATTCCACTTTTTGATTCACAAGATAAACACAGAGCTCTGAGTTTCATATAGTCTTTTTATCCATTTTTGTATCACTTGCCACTATGTGAAGGGTAAATTCTGAAAGCAATGTTTTTTTCCCTTGCCATCTTCTGCTTAAAGGAGCTCTACTGTCTGTGCTGAAATGATCTGGAATTCTGCCACAGCCTTCAGGATAAGCATATTTCAGTTTGGCAGTGAATTCCTGGACTAAAGAAGAAACAACTGCAAACACCATCAACAGAAAGTTATTTATAAATCCAGATACAAATTCTATGAATCCAGTGTAGCAATCTTTTAACTGAGGCCATTTGTCCCAGCTGCCATTAGTACAAATATCAAATGTGGTACTTCATACATGTGTCAAAATTTAAACAAAAAAGAATAAGTAGCATCCTGACCCAGATAATTTCTATGTTTTCCTCTGTAGGTGTCTGCAGATTTAGTATTTCTACCTGACCATTTAAAGCGTAAGGTTAGTGAGAGACTATGCTTGAGGTAATATTTAAAAAAAAAAAGTTTTGTGAATTGTATTGGTCCATAGATGCTTTAACCTTTTGTTTAACCTATTTTTACCTATTTTAATTTTTGTCTGCTCAAAAGTAATGCATAAAGCAGTTCACCAAGCCAACTTTGGATTGATAATGAAATGCTACATAATCTAAAACTAGCATTGTATTTTCTTACAGGTTGCAATAGGAGCTCATATTTAATTTTCAGTGAATAATCTCAGAATTCTAAAATATAATCTGCAATACACACATGCATATGTATACATGCATACACATGTATTTATATACCTACACACACGCATGTGTGTATACACATTTATAGCTTTCTGTAGCTATGGACATGAATAACTGGACCAATACATGTAGCAGTTATTAAAAAAAATAAATAAAAGCTGTATCAGTGTATCTTGTGACGTTCCTAGAAACTGGAATGGTGGAGGCATTCAGATGAGTTATCATTTAAGCAACTAGAAAAAGAATATATAATTATACTCAAAAGATTAATTCAAAACACATAGTTATGATGGTTTCCATTGTCTTTGAAGAACAGAGAAGGGTTCTATCAAGAACTAATACAATCCAAAATAATCTCCTTTTTTTTTAATTAAAAAATGATCCAAGATGATGGATCATTTCTTAATTTTCCAGTTTGGAGGCAGAGGAGAATGTGGCATCAAAAGTGTCTGGGAAATGTCTAGGTCACTGTCCAGGAGCACTTCTTTTACTGAAGAGTATGTCTCTCAATTCAGGAAAGACAGCTATGTTTGCTAGATTCTTAGAAGTTAAGTTTAGTTAAGTGCTAGCCAGCAGATTCAGAGACTAACTTTGAAAGTCATGTTAAAGTCATGGATGCTTGAAATGCAAATGGGAAAAAAAAGATTTTCATTTCAGGACTGGAAAAGTTTAGGGGTAATGTAAGGAAAGGGAATTAAATTAAATATGGAAGGTAAATGTGAGTTTTGAAATTTATTAGTAATTATATTACTTCTGCTGATTTTTCAAGAGAGACTATCTATTTAAAACCAAAGCAAGGCTTAAAGTTATGAATATTTTAATTTGATATGAATTCTAAGTCGGTATGATTGGAAGAATCCAAATAAATGAGATGATAAAAATATTAGGTCATGGTAATTAAACTCAAAGACAGTTTCTTTTAAAAAGTGCATCTTTAAGTTAAGATACTTCCTTTCTAGATTAAAAATGAGTGTCTTTTTCTGATATATGTCAATTAATTTTGATCTAGAAAGTAGAAACTAATTAAATTTGAAGTGTTCCACTAAGGCTGCTCATTAATATATTGAGAGCAGAAGCAACAGAAAAGAGCAAAACTAATACTTGCTTTTTTATATTTATTTTACAGGAAATGTGTTTGTTGTAAGCCTGGCAGTTGCAGACCTGGTTGTAGCCATCTACCCATATCCACTGGTTCTCACATCTGTATTTCGCAACGGATGGAATCTGGGATACCTTCACTGCCAGATTAGTGGCTTCTTGATGGGCCTAAGTGTCATTGGATCAATCTTCAATATTACAGGCATCGCTATCAACCGGTACTGCTATATCTGCCACAGTCTCAAGTATGACAAACTGTACAGCAACAAGAATTCATTGTGCTATGTTGTTCTTATCTGGGTCCTAACAGTTGTTGCTATTGTGCCCAACCTGTTTGTGGGATCGCTACAGTATGACCCCAGGATTTATTCATGTACATTTGCACAATCTGTGAGCTCAGCGTATACAATAGCAGTTGTGTTTTTCCATTTCCTGCTTCCCATAGCCATAGTTACGTTCTGTTACCTGAGAATATGGATCCTGGTTATTCAGGTAAGGCGAAGGGTTAAACCAGATAACAACCCCCGGCTGAAACCACATGACTTCAGAAACTTTGTAACCATGTTTGTGGTGTTTGTACTGTTTGCAGTCTGCTGGGCCCCTTTGAACTTCATAGGCCTTGCTGTGGCCTTCAACCCAGAAACTATAATCCCTAGGATTCCAGAGTGGTTGTTTGTATCTAGTTATTACATGGCATATTTCAACAGCTGCCTTAATGCTATCATATATGGACTTCTGAACCAGAACTTCAGAAGAGAATACAAGAGAATTATTGTCACTTTTTGTACAGCAAAAGTTTTTTTCCAAGATAGTTCTAATGATGCGGGAGACAGGATGAAAAGTAAACCTTCTCCATTGATTACAAACAACAATCAAGTGAAGGTGGACTCTGTCTGAAAATGGGAATCTTATTATTGTTACTCAACAGCATCCAAATAAAGTATCTGTTCTATTAGACCTACTGTTAAATATTATAGTGAAACATCTATTCTACACTGAAAGCACTTTGATCAAATTCTTTGCATGGTATTTGGGAACTCAAGGAGCCTTGACATACAGATCTTATTATACAGTGGTATATCTCTCATATAACACCACAATGATATCCTTGAGGGAATTGCAAAGTTATGCATGGATACTTTTTTTCCCCCTTGAATTGAGATAAAGAACTAGAAAAAGATTGAAACATAAGTATCCACACTGCATGGCTCAATAAAAGTAATCACAAAACTGTTCCTACCACTTTCTGCCTGCTTCTTCTGGCCAGGTTATGGTTCTGATTCTAAAACCTCTGAGAACTTCTTTTAAAAGATGGAATCAGGTATTTATGAAATATATTAAGAAATGTGAAGTGAGAAATCAAGGTGACTGAAAAATCATTAGGATTTTAAACAAGTACCTCTACTTATATTGCTTTGCTCCTAACATGGACAGGATTATTCATTTTTTGGAGACTAAACCTCACCAGCCTTCCTAGGAATGGCATTCTCAATTGACTTCTCAATTTTAAAATAACTTTTAGAAGGAGAAATATACCCGACTGATTATCTTCAAAGCTACAAGGGCAGGAGAATAAACAGCAAGGAAAGAAAAGAGCCAATGATTCATCAGCTCAAGCTGTTTAGGCATTAAAAAGGTGTAGGAGGGTTGGGAAGAGAAATATAAAGAACCGTTCTTTCTGAAGAGACAGTAATCCATGAAATCAGGAAGTGCTCCAGAGGAGTTTCTGGGGAACTATGTCCTAGAAACATAAGCGAGGAAGGACCACTATTTCTTACTCGTGTACAGTACAGGAGTTCTAAGCCTCGGTGAGAAGAAGATTAATGCATTTAAGAGGAACTGTGGGTGAGGATGACATTTTTGTACGGTTAGTGGAATCTTAACCTCATAAAGCCCTGGGAAATGAGAAATATTTATAGGATGAGAATTTAACATTTTTCTCAACTTGATCTCCTGAGAATAACCTGAGACTATAGGTTATTTTGTAATCTGCCACATACAAGTTTTTCAAAATAATAATTAGGTGTTTACCACATGCTGATCATAATGTAATAACTTAGAGAAATTAGACACCTTTAAATAATAGAAAAGAGATTATGCTACTTATGATACTGGTACAAGGAGGAACACGTGAATCTCAGGACAGAACCTGCTATGTGGGCATTCCACAGACAGCAGGCACCTCTTCACTGAGGGACAGCATATTGTGAAGTGAGGAAGAATAGCTAGACAGGCAGCCTCCTGCAACAATGAATCTGTTTGTAATCTGTATGTAATCCTCTGGTGGAGAAAAGCAAATCGCAACAATAGGATTCACCTTAAAATTGACCTTAAGAAGAAGGAGCATTTAGTTCTGGAAAGATGCTTCAACTGTCATACCTTTTAATGCTCAAGTGTTCTTACCTACACTGATGTACAAGTACATGAGCTTTTCCAAACCAATTCCAATAATTTCAACTGGACTAAGAATTTCTGAATAGCCATCAGGCTTCTGTTAATCTATATTAAAACATGGACTTTACCTAAACAGTTCATTTAAATTGTTACTTGCTCTACTGGAGATTTTCTGGAGCTTTTATGTTTTAGAAGCCAACAGCCTATTTCATATAATTCCTTAAACTGCATACAAATCTAACAGTGTTTTGTTTTTCTGGGATCATAGATCTATGTACCCTTGACTTAATAATGAACTAAAAGGGAACAAAAGATTCTTATTTACTTGAAAACCCCACCTGACACTTTGTCAACTGACCAGTTTCTTACCTTAAAAATAGGTGCCTCATGTCAAGTTGACAATGGAACTAATGAATAACATTGTAAAGCCCTGGAGATGAACTAGCAAGTCAATGCATTGCTGAGGTGCTTGACTCATCTTTGTTTACATTTGCAGTCAGAACCACTGTGTAAATAACCAGCTCTCTTCTATTGTGGTATCATCATATGATGCGATATGATACAACATGATGAACAGCATAGAGTATATCACAGCTTTCTTCACTGTGATTCCATCCTTGGAGGATGCTTAGCTCTGTAATTTTATTGCTTTATGTGTAGTGATTTAGAACTAGCAAGGGAGGCATGACCACCTTATAAGAAAAGAAGCTTTTCATGTAAGAAAAAACTATGTTTAAATTCTTACAAAACTTGCCTTATTTAAAGCATATTTTCAATGAAAATAATGTCTTATGATGTATTTAATAAAGTAGCATAAAGGTAGTTTAAGTAGCGTAATCATTAATAAAATTGGAATTCTCAAAGACCTTTCACTTGCCATTTCCAACAGAAAATGTACATGTTTATCATGTCTACATATTTATGAACCGGTTCAAGATACTGTATCCAATATAATGGGTTATCTGAGGTATTGAAATCCCCATAATTCACAAGTGCTAAAATATATTTTTGATGATAATAAAAATGGTTTGCTATATATAATAAAACATGTTATACCAAAGTTATATATTTTATTGAATAGACCTGTAACAAAAATGGAAAGCATTTTTCAGATCTGATATTTTGAAATATTTGTATTAAATCTAAATCACAGAAATGTGCATGTTGGTGATGTTATGAGCTGCTAAATATAGCAATAATTTTAAGAAATTAATCTCTTGTTCTTCTTTGGGGGGAGGGAAGAGTGTTAGCCTTTAGCATTTAGTTTAAATTAAGATGATTAAAATTCTGGGCAATATCTGCTGCCCTCTTCAAATTAATTTTGCATTTACTGCCATTCTGCAGTACATTTTAGGTAAGGTTTGCAAAACCACTCATTGCCAAAGTGAAAGCATAATGATGTTTAACTCTATAGTAATGATTTCTTTTAATCAGATTCTATTGCTTCAAAGGAGTCAAAGTGATTCATGTAAGACAATCAGCAGCCTCGTCAGCTGCTCATTGACAATGAGCATGACAATGTAAATCAGTACCTCACAAGATCAGACTCAAGGTCAACCTAAAATGATTGATGAAAATAATCATCCATTCTAAGGAGATGGAGTTAAAAACTTATCCAAAATTAATTGCTTCTGTGCAAGTGGATGAGCCATGACATGTTTTCTTACATTCCAAGCCATTATTTTTTCCCCTGTATGAAAGGCTAGCATAGCACAAATGCATTAGAGCTCTATCTGGAAGTTTATAGTGTACTTTTGTACTTCCTATCCATTTCTGATCTGTAGCTCTAATCAAGCCAAAGGACCTCTGTGAAGGAGCAGTGAACCCCCTGTATGTAACACTGAAGACTTCTAGTCTAATTGACCCTGACCTTATCCTACAAGAATTTATTTCTCATGTCAGAAACTTGATTATGTTGACAATCTGAATATGATCTTACCACAACACATCTTGAACCCTTACAGACAGATAGTTATTGGTGGTCATCTTCAATGCAAATTTCATGTTAACAAGAAAGTTTGGCATTATTTCAAACTTACCAGCACACAGAATATTAATGAATACATTAATATCAATTATCAGGGGATTTATGGTAGTTAAACTGTAATTGTATGCAACAATAATTTCATTTGGAATAGCTCACTTAAGAGTGCTTTGCATGTTTTCTTTGTCCATTGGGCTAGTTGAACTGCATAGATATGAAGCAAATACATGTTATTTCAATAGGCATAATATGTAGTGGTGATTTTACTATTTTTTTCCTTTTCTTATTTGTTTTAGAAGGTAAGTCTTTGAATAAGCCATAATAAACATACTATTGTAATCAATCTATATTGTAGTGTATAAGTGCATCCTTCTATAATCAGTTAATAGTGCACATTTTTCTTCTTTTGGACCACTTTTGAAATGGTATGTTAAACCTGATTAATTATGACATAGTGAAGGGAACTGTTATTTCCCTTAAACTGCACTGAAAAAAAGTCGTAAAAAAAGCTCATTAAAATACAATGCACATGTACATATGTGGTTACCCAATTTAAAATAGAATCTCAGAAACTCTTCTATTTTAACATCTTGTTCACAAACTGTGGTAATACAGACAGACTTACACTTTAATTCTTTTCTAATAACTGCACTTTCTAAGTATCCTTAATACGGTTTACAAATAATTAAGAACTACAAACATCTGTCATTGTGTCACTGAGGCTTGGGAAATCACACATGCTAAAGCCGAATTTCTTAAACAAAAAATATTCTTTTTTATAAGCCAGTGGCTTGGCTTATAATCCATCTACTATATCTTAAATTTTTCCCCTGTGCTAAGAATTCTATTATGTGGTTTTATGAATTTACTCATTAAAAATATTTTTCCTACATCAAATATGTGTTTGAGAGGTTGCAGTAAAGGATAGGGTGGAAAAGACTCAGAGTAAAAGCTTTTAGAATTTTTAATAGAAAGAAAAGTAAATTCAGCAAAGAAGTGCATATATTAATAATGGTCACAGAAAATATTTTCCCAGTTCAATAAAATACTTATCACACAAACCATCCCTATTACCAAACACTGACCAAAGTATGCATATTTTGAGAAGCATGTTATTCATAGTTATATATACCGATCACTCCAAAAGTTATAGCCAAACAGTATTTGAGAGACAATGTCTCATTTTCAGCTCACATAAACCAGCCAAGTTTCATTCATTCATGTCAGCTGAGGATTCTGGCATATTAGATTTCATAAAAATCAGCTATTTTACAGTATTACACAAGCAATGTATGTTTCATTTCTAAGAAACTTGTCAATTGTCAGCTATTCAAGTTGTGGGAGAATGCAAATTTGCCTGCTAAATATCTGCAAAATTAACCTTATCCAGTGGAACTCTCTCTGTGATTTGTCATTATCATAAATAAATATATAAAGTCAGTAGTCTTTTATTTTGCTTCATTCTTAACTGCAAGATAATAGTATCTATTTGGCAGAAAATTGAACCAATGCAAGAGATTTGGCCAGTCCAGAGACAGGAAGTCTATTTAGTGTTATTCTTTCTGCTTATATTGCATGTGTGCACAAGGGTTTTGTTTAATTGCAACAAGAATTTTACTTTTCATGTTTGTTTCCAGATTCTAAAAGTGCTTATACTCAAATGCATACTCTTTGCTCTTTGACATGTACAATTGTTTAGCTTTTCATAACGTATCTACAAGTCAGGGCAATACAATGAGATTATCACCTGTATGGTTCAGACCAAAAAGTTCTTCCACACAAGCTGTGTGCTTCTGTGGAGCGCTGTCTCTAAAAACCTTAAACAGGTACACAAAACCCAATTGCACTGCATCACAGCAAGAAGGTTCCCTAGGGCTAGCAAGCACAAAAATACAACTTCAGCATCAGGGAATCCCTAAGCCAAAGATTATTTGAATGATACCTGGAGCAATTATCAATACATTTTTGCCCTGTTCTTATCCTCTTCCTCAGAAGAAACATGGGCCAAAGGATCCTGGAGTAGATGGACCTTACATCTGACTAACTACATATGACCTGGAAATGCAAAACAGAACTAATCCAACCCAGTGCACTTGAGGAAACAAAGGGCCTGATCATAATTCATTTGTTTCAAGAAACTGGCAATGCCCTTCTTTTCCCCTACTAACCAATAACTGCTAGGATAGTAAAAACTGTGTTTTACAAATATAGCACAGTCAGATCCTAGGGAAGTAGGGTAGGTCAGGATAGGACAGACCAGGACAGCCTCTCAAATTGCTGAGTAGGCATAGTAACAGCAGAAAAACATACGTGGGCAAGAATGACATCAAAATCATAATTAACTTTTATTAAGAGTAAATTAATAAGATACTTCTGTTCACTTTTGAATGATACAATATCAGATGCTTAAAAATTCACATGGAAAAACTTAATTAAGCCCTTTAAAATTATTTTTAAAGTTACATAAGACATTATGTAGATCTATGGATTATATATGCATGCTTTACAGCCTTCAAGTCATATAAAACGATGTCCCACAAATACCCTATTAAAGTAGATGTTTACATACAACATAAGGAAATACAACTACTATAGGCATATTAAACCAACTATAAAGCCCTTAGATCCCCAAACTTCTGTTTTGGAGTGGCTGAAAGGCTAATATGTCAATAACATTCAACGTTTCTCTCACCATAAATTTTGCCTAGATTAAAAGCAGAAATATTAACTGCTTCATTAATATTTATGGTCTCAATCAATTTTGATGTTATTGTGATGCAGTTTTCCAGGACAACTCCTAGAAATAAATCTCTTTCCCAAATTAACCTTTCTCCTGTCCAATCCCAGACCACATGCTTTTGCTCCTCAGTTCCAACCAGCTGTCCCTATTCCTTCTGACCATACCAGTGAGCGTATGCCATAATGTTCTTGTCTCTGAAATGTCCCTGCCCTATTGTGATCTATTATGACTACTTGTGTTTTTTAAGAGTATTTTGATATCAATTAAAGACTATCTTACAGAAAAACTAAATAAAGTATTTTCAGTACTAGTCATCCTCAAGAATCTATGATTTAGTACAAGCATAACAATTTATAACATGAATAAATCTCCATGGGGTTCTATTATTTAAATATAAAAGTTACTTTATAGTCTTCAAAATAATTTTATTTCTTTTAAATGTGCATGAATCTCATTATTGCCCCCATCTTTTTCTCCACATGTCAAGAGCCCAGCTTCTGTACTGAGGGAGGAATTGGTCAGGAAGGGAAATCAGATTCAGGGTAGGTACCAATAAGGATTGAAGCATTTGGCAAAAAATGTGTCTGTTACCTAAGATTTTAAAGAAAGAAATTAGACCTTGTTTCAGGAAAAGCTCAGCAATAAAGAATAGTTAGTAAGAAATCATCTCTGATATTACCATCAAACGGCTGTTATGGGAAAAAAAGAGCCCATCTTATATATGCAACCAGTATTTTATTGCTAGTCTAATTAATGTTTTTATGGTCTCATAAAAAAATACAAGTTAGTCTAGTTAAAAATCAAACTAACAATCCAAGTCCAAATAATCTAGTTATTATAGAAAATCCTTATTGATGATATGATTCAAGTCATGTATATGATGGCACATTAAGTATAGTTTTATACATAAAACTTCCTAGCATCTAGCCCTTTTTCCTGTTTATGCACTCACCCTTCCACAGTACATCTGGGTCATTTTTATGCTCCTATGAGTTGAGATGAAGAAGACGCTATAAAGTTTTTTGCAACCCATAAAGCCACCAAAACCCCCAAGCCTGAAGGAAAGGACCAGCATGGGTGCAGCTCCTGTGTGTGTAAATTTGTTTATAATACTCTTGGTTTGGTTCTGAACAGCACATCTGATGGGAGTAGTAGAATAGCCACTCCCTCATCCTACAGGAGACAGCATTTGAAACACAATGATGAGAGCCCATAGTGAAAAGTCCTATGTTTAGTGGGATATTTTTTGTCATGGCAGGTCCAGAAGGTACAGTGTAGGCATTTTGTCATTTCAAATAGACTTAAAGATCTGTTACGCAGATGTCTGCTATTAGTTGGGAATCTAAGGGCCTGTCAGTCAGTCTGGTCTTAAACAGAGCTCTCCTATCTCTTCTGTTGTTTGTGGTTTACTCCTTCAAGACAGATCTTGCATTTGATTGCCATATTGCTAGAAAACTGTTGTCTGGGATAGCAGTAATCAAAAGACAGAATCCACCTTACACAATTACTTCACTGATGTTAGGAATTATGTATTTTCAGAGCAATTAGGATAGTATCCTGGAAGAACTATCTAATCAGTAAGTTTCCTTATTAATACAGAAAAGCAACAATTCCATTTTTTCTGTTTATCTTCTCAGAATGTTTCCTTGATGTCTAAGAACTGTTTTCATAATACAAATAATACTACCTAATGAATTATTTCTCAGCATGTAGAAGAATTAAAATTAAAAATCCAACTGGTTGTCAAAGAAACACTTGAGTAACATTTGGATTGAAACTTGAAATAAAATATGATCAAATCTCAAGAATAACTTTTAATTATTGAGAATAATTTTTCATACTCTTCTTAGTTAAGACATTGCTTGCATATGAACATCAATATACTGAACAAAAAAACCCAACTGTCACAGTTTTTCACAGGTAAGTATGTATGTTCAGGAAGGCAAGCCAAGAGACTGTTGAATATTCTCGTAAATAAGTCTGCAGAATGTCATTGGGTCACATCTAAAGACAAATATTACAAACTGATGATCTAATCATAGTTAAGGGCAGAATAATGATAGTGTAGGCAGATGGAATGAAAAGAGTCCCATTCATAGTTTAAATACACAAATAAGGAAAATCATAGCAGTGTCTGTAGCCACACAAAAGCATTCTGAAACAGGAGTTCAGTTTCAGCCTCATCAGTTACTTTGTTTTTCAGTTTTCTTTTTCAGCATCACAACCTTTGGGCAGTGGTACATGATACTGAGAACAACCATTTAGCATCTCTCTATGACATTCTTGGTTTAAGTTCTTCCTTCTATTTTGGAAGAATAAAATGTTAAAGAGAACCCTGATAATGCATTCCAAGTATGTTTGGATACAGCTAGGTATACAGAATTGTAGGTAGCTATGAAAATTATATTTGCATTCAGTAAAAAGTAAGTAACAGCCATAGGGAATGACTAAGGCATTTGAAAATCATATATATTACGTCTATTTTGTCAATACCAAATAACAAACTGAGCTATACTGAACTGTTGGTTTTGTATTTCCCCTGTTACCCTATTTTTCATTTCATTTTATTCAACCCTAATGCTTTTTGTCTGGTGGAGATATCAACACAAAATCTTGGCATGGACTGTGCATATGTGTATGTCTGTATTTGTGTGTGTGTGTGCATGCTGTATGGAGGTGGGGTATATCAAAGTCTTATAAATAAACCAGTAAGGTTACTTGTCGTTACCAATAAGACAAGAATTACTAGCTGCTGTATGAAGAAAAACAGAAGAATGGCTGCTACCTCATAAATCACCCTGTAGTGCATCTCCCTTTTCCCTTAGCCTGATTTTATATATGCTTGTCTCTGCCAGCTTGAGGACAGGCTGTGACCACCACTTGGCTACCTGTTCCAAGGTACACCTCCTCATCTGATGTGTTGCAGTGCTGTGCTTGGTGCTAGCAGAAGCACCATGCATACTTAGTGCAAGAGGGAAACAACTCTGAAAGTTTTTGCTGGTGTTAATGAAGTCCTGGTGAGCACAGACCACACTAACTCTCTAGTAAAAACAACCCCTGTTTCATTTTACCACCTACTAGTCCTAATTCTTTCCTTTCCTAGGCAATAGAGAGCACAATTGCTAATACCAGGCATCAAGGTATTAATGGATTTCAACTGAGTCGTGACAGTAGATCCTGTGAAGTTTTTTCTTACTTTCAAGGCTTGCAGCAAATCTAATTGGCAGAATTTCTTTACTTTTCAGACTTGGAAATTTAGAATTTTCTGAGTTTGCAGCTTCTGGAGATGAACTGAAATAGAATGTAAGTAATTTATACTAAAGTAACACCATTCCTTTTGTTGAAATTTCCTATCTCACATTTATGTCAGCATACCTTGCAGGTAAAGAAAGTTTGAATTGGTTGGTATTTGAAGATGACATCTGAATGAAAACTTTTCAAGTGTTATCAGTGAATTTTATCCAGTTGTGATAGTCAATACTAGTCCAATTTTATTACAGAAGACTGGAGGACACTGTGGTCTCATTCAGATGAAATGCCTCATCAGGGCACCACTATTTGCCTTTTTTTAAAGGACACATCATGAAAGAATAGATAAGTTATGTCCAAATTCAAGCCTGAGTTATTATATTCTTGCTGCCTAAAGGTCCCTCCTCTGTTCTAGAGCAAACCTAGTATATTTTTCCTTTCATGTACTAAAAATTTGTTTAACATTGATACGCCTTGCTACTCCATTGCAACAGGAATTACTCTCCTGGGATGGCTATACTTCAGTAATAAATGACAGAGGCAGCACAAACTGTTCCTTTAACCAGCCATCAAATACATATATGCTTTTACTTGCAAGCAGTGTAGGATACATTCTCCCCACTCAAATCCACATTGTGAATTTGATTTCTTTCTGGAAAAAGAGTGAGGCTTAAACAGAATTAAAAGGAATAAATTGCAATTGGTCCCCTG
Organism: Falco rusticolus; assembly: GCF_015220075.1. NCBI lineage: Eukaryota > Metazoa > Chordata > Aves > Falconiformes > Falconidae > Falco > Falco rusticolus. Next base: position 108,188,105 of record NC_051187.1, on the reverse strand, counting down.
GGTCAGTTTGCAAATTGGAATTGCCAGCCCTAATTCTTCACAAACCATGAATCAAAATCACACAAAACCCTGAGAATGGTATTAAACAAAAATATGATTTCAAATAAAAATAAATATTGTTTACTTTAATTTGCCTTCCATTTTCAGGTCTTTAAGGTGAAATCCTATTCATATTTTCAATCCTTTCTTAAAACTTGGAGGATTAAATCTTTACTTTTTCTTTTTCAGTGAAGAGTGATATTCTCCTGTAACTGCTTGTAGTAAAAAACATCAAATATCATAACCATGATGAAATCAAAAGACCTATATTACAATACACATTTGAAAACCATGGAAAGTGTTTTCCATGTACTTTTCCTATGCTCAACAGCACAACAAGAAGCTTTAACAAACTTCAGTGTTCCTTTATCATTTGAATGCAAACCAGCTTTTTAATACCTCCACTCTGTCATTCTTTTCATCTATTATTTGCAAATAATCCTAGGTAGGATCAGACAGTGTCAGGAAACCACAGTGAATGAACTACATGTATATCATCTTTACTGAAAATCGTATTGGCATTCAGTATGAAGGAAAATTTATATATTAAAATACAATTAAAATAAAATAAACACTATTCCTCAAATATTCCTAAAAAATTAGGTATATTAAATATATTAAAAATATTTTCTCATAAAAAATAAACACAGATGTTATTCTTCAAACTATTTAAGTCCTTTTTCCCCTTATAGAATTTCTAATCCTGTTTTTTTTCCACCCTGAATATTTGTAATAATGAAAGAGGCAATTCTACATCAAAATTCACTCATTTTGATTATAGATCCTGTACATCCTATAATGCCTGCAGGGCATTGTGAGCGTATTCCAATTGGAAGACCTAGAGGAAAGGCTTAAGTTCAGCTAGTTCATACATCACTTCCAGCATGTGCACAATTGCATGAGCAAAATACTGATGAAACTTTCTTTCTGTAAGGTCTGTACAACCTTTTGTACAAACCAAGAGAAGCAGTTCTTAGTGCTGAACAGCCTTTCAGGAAGTATTTACTGCAAGTCAGACACAGAGGTCTGACTGTGGAAGCATGAAGGTACTTCAAGGCTCTACATAGGGACAACCCTTAGTAGAAGCCAGCAGAGAAGGCATAAGTGCTAGTATCATATGACAATCTTGTGAATTTGGTTTAATAAAATCATTCTGAAATTTACAGCAGCATACAACTCTTGACAAATTTTATCAGTACTCTTCTTATATAAGAATTCCAGGTTTAGGAATTATTTCTAAAAGTTTCAGGGTTTTAGAGATATCAGTTTCAATGTGGATCAACTTAGCCCTGCCTTTACATTGTCTACAAATTAATTGCTTTGAAAATTAAAACCCAAACAACCCAATAATATACAGTAATTTCAAATACGGATAACAACTGTTGGATAAACTTTTGCAATCTTAAAAAGTATACATTGTCATACACATATAAAAGAAATAGGGGTTTAAAAATATAGGCACGTATTAGAACTGAAGCAAGAATTCAAAATAAAACAAAAACAAACTCAGGATGCCTTCTTGAATAAAAACTATAATTTTACTCAGTCTGTTTTTGACAAAGCCTAATTCGGCTATGGGGGCAGACTAACATGCTTAAGACAGGTAATTTTTGCTTGATTATTGACACTAAGATGCAACTACCTGCATTCATGAAGCCAGTATGATTTTTTTCTAGTCCTAAGCAAACTCTCAAATAACTTCCTTAGCCTTATTTTTCTTCATGAGAAGCACAAGACACTATTTTTATCCACTCACATTCCCATGGATAATTGTGTTCTGTGCATATTGTAGATGAGAAGCCTCCAAGCTCTTGCATAGGACTTTTCCTGAAATAACAAGGGAGTGAGCCATGGGCTAAGTAAATTGTTCTGGCATGCAGCTCATAACTACAGCCTCTTCAGTATGGAACTGCACATGAAATTCTTATACATCTTATGTGCAGTTGTTTGTTTACCTGACAAATGCATACCTATATGCACAATGTAGTAAGCACTGAACTCAGTAAGATTCTTGCAATACAAATCAACTTAATCGAGGCTGGAGACATACCAAGTACAGGAGTGTAATAATTAATCTGCTGCTTATTCGGAAGTTCAAACTCCTTTAAACTAATCTAGTCACTAGAAGTGGTTCTTAGACCTACTGGTATTAAACTAAGGACCCGTTATTCTTTTGTTTTCTCTTTTTGCTAATATATCCATGCATTCCCCAACATACTTAAACCAAGGTGCTTGCACATCATTCTCCTACTCCTTTTTTACTAAAATATCAGTCTGAAAATATCCATTTAACTGCAACTATCCACATGATGTTAGTAGATCTGCTATCCAAAATTAACTTAAAACTTTAAAAAAATTAATGAAAATTTAGCACTTTCTCATTATTTAGTTAATATTGTAATTGTTGCAATCTTAGTTTTTCCTTAGACATTATTAATAATCCCTCTTCATGTCACACTGTAATATGTCATAAAATAAATTATAATATCTTTTTTAATTTTCTGAATTCTTAGGAAATGTCAATAATATGCAGGATCCTAAGCTGATTTATGTGAAAACTGAGGCATCGGTTTCTCAAGTGTTTGTGTTTGAGTAGCATTACTGCAGACTTTTGGCTTGGTGAGACTCCACTGTGACCACATGAAAAGAACATGAAATTTTAAAAGCTTTCTGGAATTTACAGAGCCTGCATAAGTTGAATATTCCTAATGTAGAAAACGGTGGAAACATCTCTGTGAGTGAAATTTTATTTACTGGACCTGAGCAAATTTTTGCAGATGTACATTTAGGACTCAGTTACGATAAACATATTTAATATGCTTTCTATTGCCTGTTTTAATTCAAGTAATTTTTGTTTCCAATGTGTTTGGCCAATGTGCAATCATTAAACTTATAGCTCATATTTCCATCACAGTATGACATACAGACTAGAGTGCAGAGGACAATTACTTGTTTAATTTAAAGTACAAAGTTAAAAATTTTCTGGCTTAGAATGCCTAAGAAAACTAGCTAAGTTCAAATAACGACCATATGAATGATTTTTTTTTAAGATTGACTGAACAAAAATTAAAATGCTTCGAAAAGTATAAATGGCTCAGTTTCATTTCCTACAAATGTATAGGTACCATAAAAATGCAAAGCACTACTCAGAATGAAAAAGACAACTCTGTTTGAGTCCAGGGATGAGTTATTTTGATTCCAGAATGCACTTATATTTAATGGATAGCAATTATATTGTGTATTATTTTTTAATACAAGCCAGCAAATTTCAGAAGAGCACTGGAATGATCCCAGACATCTAAATTGTTAAAGTGCACTTTCCAGAGGCCATGTAAAACATTACCATTGCCAGTCTGCCTGCAACCACATACATTTGCTTCAAGATGTGAAGTATGCACAAAAAATAGCAAAGTTTCATGAGCTTGCTGCTCTGAAGGAAACCAAACTTGGGTAAGATCTCATGGAAACTTATTTATTGCTGTATTTCAGTCTTAAGGTGAGGCACACCAAGAAGCCTCAGGAAGCACCATAGGAAGGAAAGCCTTCCAGCTCTCCTATCTTGAACCCTCCCTGTAAGGAATGAAGGCAGTGTGTTGATTAGCATTGATAACATACAGCTTGGCCTTGCCTCGAGGCAGTGGGTTGATTGACATGGATGATGTGCAGCTGTTGCTCGTTCCCACTAAGTAGTTAAATAGCCCCGAGGAGTGTGGGAGAGGGGGTTGGATGGAAGAGGGGTAGTATGGTTTGGCCTTTAGAGGAAGGCCAGTAGGATCTGACTGACAGTAAAAGCCTTGTTATCAGGCCTTTATCAGTCTGATAAGTTTGTTTGTGCTGCCCTAATTGGTGCCCCGTGTGAGGTGAACTGAGTTGGACTCTAACTACAGCAACTGGTGCCCAATGTAGCTGAGACAAGTGGGAGAACCTGAGACCCATACCAGACACTGTGAGAGGTGAGTCGTTGACAACTAATTGATGTAGGTGTATGCAATATTTGTCATCCATCTTAAGTCAAATTCCAACTCCTCCCTTGCTTTTATATTGTAGCAACACTGAGGTAGCAAAATGATAATTCAGACCTATGGGCCAAATTGGGTTGCGGGGGGGGGGGGGATAGTGGCTTTTTCTACCCTGGCAAAGCATGAAAACTTTGTCTTTTCTTAACTTGGCTCTCCCACCACTGCCTGAGGCTTTCTCTTTTGTGCAGTGCACCACAAGGTAAATACATTGCATATATCACTACATATACACCCTGCCAATGTAAGTATGTGTGCTACTGTGGAGCGTGGGCATTGGCAAGCGTGTTTAGTATTTTAAAGGCTGTGTGAGAGCTTCTGCGGACTCTGAGGGGGTGGCTGGCCTTGGGGGGTGCGTTAACCCCAAGCAAGCACACAGGGTGCAGACCTCCACCCCGGCAGTCCGTCACCACCTCTCCAGATGGCAGCTCCAGCTCCTGCTACAGCCTGAGCTAAAAGCACACAGGGAACCGGCCCTGTGAGTGGCTCCAGGCCCTCAGCGAACAGCAGGCAGAATCCAGCAGGCACACACAGTCCCACCCAGGTACAGGCCCACAAAGGCCTCAGCATACCAACAAATAATTACCTTCCTGCACTCAGCTGTGACAACGCTCTTTTGGATTAGCTGGGGAATCCCTGAAAGCTGGAGGGTATTCAGAAATTTACTTAAGCCAGATGCAATAGCTTGCCTGGTGCTGCCATGTCAGGCCTCCCTCTGCCAAGAGCCCCTGTCACTGTGACAAGTGGGACCCCAGCAAAATGGCTTCTCCTCAGGCGGCTGGGGATCAGGGCTTCCTCTACAGCCAGCTACCAGGTAGCTGTTTGAGAGCAATTCCCCACCCCTTGCCCAAGTGCCTGGTGCCCCTATCCACCCAAAAACTTGGACTTCAGCTACCAATGCCAGGAGTCTACGCCAGGCCTTTGCCTTTTACCTTGGACCAAGATGGCTGCAAAATGTTCCTGTGCGATGCCTGGTACATCTGTGGTTTGCATGAAGCAGAAGAACATCAGGATATTAGGAAAAATAAGACCAAGGCTTTTTTGCGGAGTGCTGGAGAAGGTGAGTACTACCCAAAAGTCAAAGCATGTTGTATATCCACAGGCATGTTCTGAAGCAGTAAGTAAGGAGCATAGTCCATGGAGAAGGGGGTTTCTGCTTGATGAAGCCACAGGCCAGGCAATGGCTTATTTATAGACATTTCCTGGGGGGGCTGGGATGTGTGTATGTCAGGAATGTGGATCTCAGAAAAATATATGTTTAGTCTGTTATGGAAGACAAACAAGAAGGCAGTTTTCAGTTAAAGTCCTGCAGAACACAGTAGGCCAAGCGGAGCACCTGCTGCTGTTTCAGCCCAGAGGCACTCTGATGAGCCAGCTGTGACTGACATCACCCCTGCTAAAGCAGGAGCTGTGGCTAGATTAGAAACAGAAATGTCACTGCTGGCAACCAGGCACAGATCTCTCAGCACTGGTGAGCGATGCTGCAGATGGCCCTCATGCCCCTGGTGTATGCCTGCTAATGTCAGCACCAAGGTGAGGGTGGCAGTGTTTTGTGCTGTTAGGAGAGCTTCCATGCCACATCAGAAGCTCTGTGTCCAGACTGCCAGGTGAAATATGGCCAGAGAGTGATGACATGCAAAAGTGGCTGGACATGGACTAGAGAACTATACCGACGGAGTCCTCAACCTGCATGAGACAGACTGATTAGATAAGGGACCTTTAAGGCTTTAAATTTGTTCACCTCTATTTATCTATTAAGTTAGTGTGAGGAGAAGATGGGTGAGTTGGTAGGAACTGCAGTGTGGGACATAGTTGCTCAAACATAAAACAGATGGTTGGTTTGCCTGTGGTTTTATCTGCAGAAAATGTGCACTCAACATATATTATTAGCCTTATGCCAATATGTAGAAATCGGGGGGGGGGGAGGGGAACTTTTGAGGAAAACAAACTCCAAATCTATAAACAAATTCTTTATTTTAAATATATCTTACAAACTAGGAAGAGCGATTGAGATGCTATCCAACACCTAGGAGAACCTACAGTGTCACAGAATTTGCACAGATGCCTTGCAGTGGGAATGGCTCTGGGACTATATTCTCAGTTGCTCCCACGAATCCTATTCTTTGCTTTATTGTGTGCATCATCACCATTAGTTTGCATAAAACTGTCATTGTATTTTTTGCAACCTCACAACTATCATTATAATAAAATGGACCATCTGTAGATATCACATAAGGATGTGTCCCTGCATTTAAGATGATGACTAGGAGGTTCATATTCACAGGCATTTACAAAACTTCATGTATTCTCTTTTCCTTTAAAAAAATAATTCCCATTATATCAGGGAAGGCTGTTGTTATTCAAAATGTATAGCTGTGCATTACTGCAACAAGGGTATTTATAATACACCGTGTAATGCCATATAGCTGGGGGAAAAATAATTCCAAACAAATATCACAATTAATTCAAAGCAAACAGGTTTATTCTACAACAGGTACCTCCAGATTTGGAGCTGCATGCCAACTAGAATTTTCAGATTTCTTAGTTTTTCTATCCAGTATGCTTATCAAGGGGACATCTGGAAATGTGTCACAGTGCAATTTATAGATGTTCTAATCTACACAAATACTTTTTGGAAGCCATAAAGTCCCTTACTGCATTTGATATTATGACATGGTCATGCATTCTGATTTTGAATGAGTTGAACGAGAGGATGGCTTCAATGCGTTGCAGATCTGCCTGTAATTTCTCTAATACTTTCCATATCATGTTGTTCTTGATATTTTTTATTTGGATTTCTGAAACAGCATCAGAAGTATTAAAATGAAGCGACAACTGCATTTAATTATGGCAAGGCTGATGTATCTGCAAAGAATCTTAACTGAGATTTTAATTTTCTGTTGCAATACTTGCTGAGAGAACATGATTTCCTCTGGCTTTTTTGTTTTACATCCTTCTACTGATTTTTCTGCTGTTTAAGGAAACACTGTATTGCATCTCAAATCAACTAGTTAAAATATCAAGTGCTACCAAATAGTTGCTTCTGGTTGACATGTTAAATTGATCTGATTAGTCACATCTCGGTGTTGCTGGTCCTGAATTTTGAATCCAGGCAGTTCTAACAAGTATTCCCTGTGTACATTAAAGTGTTATTTTTCAGAAGTTTCAGCTGCCTTTTTCATATGAGCTTCTTGTAAACATGGCCACTAATAGACACTGGTCAGAGGGTAACTGAAGAAAACAAATAGAAATAGAATATGGCTACAGCTGAACAGAAATCACTTAAATATTCAGGAAACTATCAATAGAAAGTGCTGGTAAAATCCGCCCAGCTCTAATATCTGATTGACTTGGGTAAAAGCAAAAATTAAATCCTACTGTGAAATATTTTTTTTTAAAGTTACAACAGCATTCTGGGACCTCATGTCAGTTATTCCAGAAATCCAATTTATTGCAGATATAGTGGAGGCTCACAGAAGAGGTAAACAGTTGCTGTGGTGAAAAACGCTATGGGAGCAACTAGACAGAGGATAGGAAAGTTATATGTTCATATTATTTGCTTTAGGATATTAATTTCATGCCCAAATTAAACCCACATAATGGTATTTGTATTAGCCGTGCTTTAGTGCAAAACCAAATAACTTTGTTATTATGAGTTAGCAGTTTTTCTTCTTAGAGGAAATAATGAAAAGCCCTGTTTCTTGGACATATAAGCAGATGAGCCATCACCATAGCAACCAAAGGACGTATCCATCGCGTCATTCTGTCAAATGGGTCCTGCATGTGCCTGCAAGCTCACATTCCTTACTTCCATCTGAAAGTAGGTTTTAATCCTGCCATCCAATAAAATCAATACTCAGTAGGATGTTTTCTGTCTGCTAAAATGTAGAAATAGAAAGCTACTTAAAGTATTTTTTGCCTTAAAGGAACAGCAAAGGTTGTTTATCTGTCAATATACTGAAAGTTAATGAAAAACAACTAATAGGAAAATTGTTTGCAGGAATGCTAAGGTTCCACTATACTCTTTCTTCTGTTAGTGATTCAGTCATGTCTTTGTTACAGAGATCTATCACAGGTTCTTTGGACGGCTTCCAGCAGTGAGTCTGGCTTATTTAAACACAGTGTTTCTCTCCTAGAGTTATGAAAGAGGCTTTGATTTCTCCACCAAAAGGAGGAGAATCACACTGCAAGGATGTTTTATAAATCAGACAGCAGAAACCAAACACATTGCATAGTGTTAAATGATCATCCATTTCCCTTGCAAACCTTAAAGCAGGATTTTATTTTCCTATTTTTCCTGTTTTCAAAAGTTACAAATCCAGCTTCCCTCCAACTCTAAAAGGTCATTTTTACTTTGTCTCTCCTTTCCTCTTCATCTCTCTCAGATTCTAACCTTCTCTACATCTGCCCTGTAGTAAGAACCAAGACATTTGGTCTCTGCTTTCCTGGTCTAATTCCCAAAACAGTGAGGCTGAGCTTTCCCAAATGTTACAAAAACAATGATGACTCATGCTTGTGTGGGTTCTACATTTTACCTCAAAGTCAGCTCAGGTTCAGTTTCTGTAAATTAAATGACTACTGCAACACTCTCTAGGACAAAGAAATGAACTGTTGCTTCATTAGGTAGATCTGTAGGTAACCTTTTTACTTAGTTTGCTAAATGGTTTGTGATGCGTACCAGTGGTGCCTAAGAATAATGTGGAAATCTTCACTGAAATCCTAAGTCTAACTACAGAGTGATCAGACTTCAGACTCCAGGATCACTTCTGTCCATGCATCAGTGACAGTTACCAAAGATATGGAGAATAAAAAATTATGATGGAGAGAAGGCACCATCTTGGTATACTACTACATTAAAATCATACAATGGTATACCCTCAGGATGTGTGGCTCCAGAATCTGACCATTTTTCTCCAATAATGCTTTTTTCAGTCTTTCCTCAATAAGTCCTGCCTGAATAAGACTGAAGAAGGTATATCAAAACTGTGCTCTGTTTTTCTGTCTCTGAAATACACTGTACATTTTAGGTTTATAAAAATGTGAAATGTAGTAAAATGTACATAAAATGTAGCAAGATTGTATACTCAAGTGAATTAACAGCCATATGCAAAAGTGATTTGCAAAATGTCAACTTGCCATAGTGGAATACTGGTCCTGAAACCCTATCTAAACAGCTTCTGACTGTCAGTTTCAGTTAAACTAGATGGACTGCTAGTTTTCCAAAGCATATTACACAGAATCACACCAGTGAAACTGATTTCTATAAATATGGGAGGTGAGTTTGGCAACCTCCTCTAAAAAGAAACCAGACCAGCCATAATGTATACCCTTCTTTGTTAGGTGTCATTAGCAAAAAAGAAGAATCAATTCAAGTATGATGTCTAGCAGTTCCTTTCTTAAAAATAAAACATTTTGGTTTTTAATCCTGAGCCAGAAACTTTCAGGTGTTAGGAACTTCACCTCTAAATCCAAAGAACAAATGTTTTCTTCTCAATTTCAAACTAGTTAGTAGTTACTGGGAAGATGAATACCTTATTGAGGAGTGGGAGGTAAACAACTGCTCTCATAAAAAGAAATCAGCAAGGCTAAAAAAACGGATGACAGCCTGCACAGTTTGTGCTGGCTTGGTTACTTCCCAGTACTGTTCACTTACACAGGACTCCCTTATGATTTCAGTTAGGCTGCTTCTACCACGAAATCAGATTCTCCTTAGCTGCCATCAGGCCAGGTCTGCCTAGTTCAAGGTTTGTGCCAGCAGGTATGCCATATTTCTTCCCAGTCTTGAAAAGTTGTCACCTCACACTAAGGGGACACTAGTCCTTCATCAGAGACATCAGCCTTATCAGTTGCCCCATTTTACAAATGCTGCCACTATGTGCTGACCTAATAAAATTTGTTCCACCTGACTTCTCTGCTAACAAGTCTGGTTCAGCAGAGCCATTTTGCCTCATTTTATGAGTTCCTGGTTCACTTGCATTAAGTTTCTCAAAGTCCAGATGCAAGTGGAAGCCTGGGCTATCATCAGGTCTTGATTGTGCTTGATCATTTACTTGGCCTTCCTCTGAGTTTATGCACATGAACAAAGTATCAGTTTTTCAGAGTTCCTATTAATCACCTTATCTGTACTTTAAAAAAAGTTATCTTGGCTAAAAAAATTAATTATATAAAACCAACAACTCTAGGAGGAAGGACTGCCAAGTCATCTTTATAATCCAAATGCTTTGTGTTTAGGAAAAAATAGATCAGTGGAAAAAATTATTAGCATTTTGAAGGACACACAGCATTTTTCTGAAATGTTTTCTGTAAGATGTGTTCTATATAGAGCATCAGCTATTAACTTTAAATGCAAGTGTCATGTCTTTTCTGATGAAATACTAAGAAAACGTATCTGTGGCTGTATTTAGAAAAAATAATATTGCAAATTGATTCAGATATACTGTTGCTTCCCTTTTTTTCTTAGATCTGTGGACATTAAATCATGTCAGTTTCCATTTGTAAGAATATTGCATATATGTATACCCAGATTTAGGCTGTAATTTATTATTGGTTTATATTTAAAAGCTGATAGCTTCCAGTGACCCTGCTCAAAGCTGTCGCTTTGCTGTAGCAAGTGCAAAATTTCAAAAGGTAAATGTAGCCCATGTACCAGTGACTTCCAAAGGATGTGCTGTGGTATATAGTGTGCCATAAGAATAGTAGCGATTTGGCAGCACCCTGTGTGCTCTGCCATGTGCTTTTAGTATCTTTCCTTAAGAACCTGATAGAGGTGAGCAGTAGGGATGCCATGTGAACAGCCCATGCTGGCCAGGCTTGGGGCAGTTTGGGAAGGTCTTTGTACTGCCAAGTTTAATCCAAATTAAAGTGCACTCCAATACAAAAAACTTGGAATATGTCACCATGGGCCAACAAATCTGCATAGGAATTGACAATCTTCTTATTTTCAGAGACAAGTTAATTAAAATTAAAATAGTAATATTTCACGGCCCTGCAACTTTCAGGCAGCAAACAATGGATTTCTGGCCACCCAGCAGGCCAGGTAAGGAGAGATTTGGAAACTGTGGACAAATAGCTTGTACACTTATCTACATAAATAGGTTATACGTAAAGATTAGGTTCTACCCAAGATGCTGATATTGGTAGATCTGGTCACCAAAAACATAGTACATGTGTGTAAACAGTTTCTGGTTTGCTTTTTGCTAAGTTTTTGTTTTGTATGCTGAAAACATTAATTAGGATGAAAAATTAAAATGTTACATGAATTTGCTAGTTCAATAGAAACAACGTGAATCACAATGCTCAGTCCATTGAGCCATCACTGTTTTTTTTAGACAAATAATTTAGTAAGAATGATTAAAAAAATTTAAAAAATCCCAAATCCTATGTCTGGATCTTTTAGGGCTAGCAAAAATTATGGATCAGTAAACATTATGAGTATTTAGCCAGTTCCACTTGGTTAAAGTACCTTGATGAGCCTGCCTGCATATCCCTTTGTGTCACACTATTAGCTTCCTTCCAAATTTCACAATAGAAAACACTTGGAAATTTGTACAAGTATATTTAAACTACAAGCAAATAAAACCAGGAATTATTATTGTATAAGGTGATTTGTGTTTATAGTTTGCCTGCTGGCATTTTCTTGAAATGCCTAGCATGCTTTCCAGACATGACTATAACAAATGCTTTTCTTTAGAACTTGTTTTCTAGATTTTCTTTCTAGAATTAACACTTTTCATTTTGACTCTGTTTTCAGGATGTGTAAAGTTGGCCGTTTTTATTTGTATCAGAGCATTCAGAACTTGCCTATTGAGGCTGAACTGGAATGCTGATGATGGAGATGGAGAATGCTGAAATGGAGGTGGGTTTGCGTAGGAATTCCACAACTGGAGCATCTTAGATATGTTTAAGTATTTGAGTGTAATCTAGTAAAAAGTAGTTGACAGTGTAAAGTTCATGCATATCAGTGGTATATACCATGACATTTTCTTAAAAGAACAATATTTACTACTTTCAGAGAAATTTAAGTTTACATTTAACACTTATATTGTTGGCCATTATGAAGAAATAAAAGGCCCCCCAGGGTAGTCATTCATAACTTACAGGTTTCTCCTGTGACCCAGAAATGAAGCAGTAGGTACATTGTCTGAATTAAGACTTTCATCCATCATGGGCATCTCAAAAGCTTATCTTTGTGGTTGAGGATCTCAGAGCTTTTGATACAGTTCTTTTGTTCTACAAACTTTGGCTCTGCTGACACTGACAGTGGGACTGAGTGTGTATATCCAGCTTCTGATGGCTGTGTGGCTTAAGTTGTATGCACATCAAAACCAGTATAAGATGTTCTGAAATCTTGCAGAAGATACTGTGTTAGAATAATCATACTTAAACTGACTTACTCCCATCCAGTATGTCCTCCCCTTATCTTCCCAAAACTTAGTTCCAGTGCTAAGATCCCAGCTTTCTCCAGTGCCAGTAAGAGCTGCAGCCTGCAAACTGTCATGATTTAGTTAAATTTGTCAACTTCCATCTTTGCCCATCATTATTCATACTGGGAGATGGAAATCCCTGCAATGTAGTGTAGATGGAAACAGATTAAGTGCAGTAAATAAAGCCTATGGTAATAGTTTATATTGATGCAATCTTTTCTCTTTTGCTTTAAAAATGTAAAATACAGCTCAAATGAACAAGCACTGGTTATTCATACTACCAGTGTTTAGCAAGCAGGTAGTCCCCAAAGCTGCCGCTAACAGCAGAAAAATTATATAGCCTGCCTATAAAAATTGTCAAGAACAGTTCAGCATAATGAATACTCAGATATGTAACCAGACATGGAATTTAGGTAAACTTATTCTTCACATTCAATTCCTCCAACTAGATAACTTTTTCTAAATACAGTTCATCCAGAAATCCATAGGAAGTGGAGAATTGCATATCTACATAGGAAACCAGAGAGCCAAGTAGAGCTGGAACATTTAGCATTAAATCTTTAACCACATGTTAATTATCACATTAGATAGTATTTTTTCATCATTAAAAAAAACCCTAAGGAATAAAAATTACACATATTGCTAGTACTGCATAAAGAGCATCCGATCTCATAAAGATTTTTTCTTCACAATATACCACTTCAATGGATCCAGCAGGGAAATAGCAACAAAAACTAAGCAACTAGAATGACAGTGGAAACATAGTACTTATTCATCATGATCTTCAGTGCTGTAAGATGTCACCTAGAGAATTTCTTCTAAGATTTTTCTTTTTGTAACAAGGTTTTACCTTAATTTATATTCCCTACATGTAAAATGCAGCTTTATTTGTTTAAAGTACATGACTTCTGTACCTCTCTGCATAAAAGACCCTTTTAAGAGAAACAAAGTACTTCCTTGCCTTGATCACAGGTCTTTGGGACTTATCCTGCATGTTTGCCAATAATGATGTTGTCAGTGGTTTCCTCTCCTTCCCCTGGGTTTCTGTAGTTTCCTGCTCTACATGCAGAAACTTACATATTTCATTTAAGTAGATTTAGCATTAAATCCTCTATAAACCCACAGACTGCCAGCACCTTTATGTGATATATTTAATGTAATTTTCACCTATTTTTGATGTTTGTTTTTTATCTGATCTGATAACCTTTTCCAGTTTATTATACAGCCTGGCTAAGATAAGAAATAATTGCCTAATAACAGTAGACCATAACCTAGTAGTAGTGCCTAGAGGACGAGGCTGGCTCCAAGACCACCAGCTAGAATAAACAGGATTTCAGGACATTTGGCATTGACTACTAAAGCTAAATCGCTGTTATACTGCATCACAGAGAAGCAAAGATTTGCTCTGGTGTAAGAACAGTTATACAAATGCTTTTCTTTATAATTAGTCATAGCATGAAATAAATGAAGAGCAAAACATGCTGTCCTTGTGTATAGACAGGGCCAAATAAGGCACCAGTCATCCAGTTACTTTCTCCTTTATCTTATAAGATCATAAGTTGTGAAGTGCTGTCAATTGCACTGTAAGAACGGTGCACATTGGTACACAATGAACACAGTGGTAAGTGTTCTGAGTTAGCACAGTGTCTAGGAATGTCTTGCAAAGAGGTCTTGTACTTTGAATTGTGTATGTATGTGTAGTCTACAAAGTGCTAAATATTATGTATTCATTCACTCAAAAATTTACCTGCAAGAAGAATATCATAAATACTTTTAGAAAAGCTTATCATCTCCATACAGCTATATACTGTAGTATGTGTCATCCTCTTGGGCTTCTGCACCTATAGCAGCTGCCAGTAAAAGGATTGTAGCATACAAGTTGTGTCCTCATTAGAAGTGTGGTATATTGGATGGTCATGGAGAAATGACTGAAATAATTTATTTTTACTTTGCATCTCTAAGTAGAATTGGAAGCACAATTTTCTTTTTAATCAAGTTTCTATCTTTCTTTCATTTAAGTGCATTGTGTGATTAGTTGAAAGAAATGGGTATTTTACCAGACAGGGAACTCGATGGAATTTCAGGTTCAATTGCTTTGTCTGTGGACTCCTAAATCTTGATATTCTTGATAGTCTGATTCAGCTGCCTGCCCCACCCCCCTGTCAAATTGCATCACATGTACTTTAGGATTGTACAGCATATTGTAGCAAAGGCAGGCATACAGTAGCATAAAGGAAGAGGGTAAAGTGCTCAATAAAGTACATGCTGTGGAAATAAACCTCTTAAAAAATAAACTACTCTTCCACTCGGTACATTATTTAACAAGGTAAGGCACGCTGGTTGCACCACCTTTGCTATGACTTCAGGTTGTTTCCCATATTGAATCTTTTCTGTATATGATCCAAAGAGATGGGATTTGCAAAAGCAAAGGGATTTCAGTATTTGTAGATAATGCAAATTGTCAGACAATGCAGAGTATATTCCCTAGCATGCATTCAGATGAGGTTACTTTTTCTTGTATATGGGACATTGCTACTTCATCACTTTTGTCTACTGAAGCTAGGCCATAAGCCTGTTGCTCCATTTCAGCACAAGCAGACAAGCTTTCAACCTTTAAATGCTTTTAGACTGAAATAGGCCTCCAATTTTCCACATTCTTCATACACCCTTTGAAAAGATAATTGGCTCACAGTAGTGTGAACTACGTGGCATAGATTGTCATGTATTTGCCTTGTTTGTTGAGGATGGGAAAGTTGCCTGGCTGAAAGAAATAGTTTTCATCTCCTTTTGTCTTGCCTCAGGAATTTTAGTGTCTTTGTCATAATTTAAACTTCAGGTGAAACTTCGGATTCCCACTTCTGTAAAAGAAAACACTTTGCAATACTACCTATATATCTCCCAAACTTCTATGACTGTCTGTTATAGGACTAAGAAAGCAACTTCATGAGTACTGTAACTCAAATATATTTTTCTAGCATGCATGTATTTCATATTGCAGCTGTAAAGGTGTTATGTCATTTGCTATGTACTGGTAGCTGATTTTCTGTGTAATCTTTATTAGTATTTTCAATATCAATGCTTATGTAATTTACTCATCTGCTTTTGAATTTTCTAGTGAACAGCATTTCAGACATGGTTTCCCCATGCTTATGGTGAAATATAATGAATTACAATTCCTTCCTTATTCTTTTTTTTTCTTGTCATGATATGAAAATATATTACCAGAATCCTTTCCAGTTTTTAAAGAGATCTGAAGATGTAAAAAAGCTGGAAATGTGGACAGCTGCCAAATTATAGTCGTCTTGAGGACTTTGGAAGAAGGCCATCTGGTGCAAATACCTCTGCTTTAGTGTTCAAAGTAGTAGGCATCTAAATGCTACATACCTTCCAAAATGAGATTGTTCCTGTAGCAAGGCAGGGTATCTGGATGAAACGGCACAATGCAGAGTTTCTCAAAGGGCTTGCATCACCATATCCTGCAACAACATTTTCATGGCTCCACATTTTCTGAGAAAGAATTAGTTTTATTTACAACACAAAACATCCCTTTTCTACCACCAACAGTACCAGCTTCCAGAGGCTTTCTGTTTCTAGGCATCACACTCCACTGATATTTCAGAACACAACTACATTACAAAGCTAATGCTAGCATAGCCATGTTGGCATAAGCTCCTGCTGGAGATGCAGCATAGGCTGACAGGAGAACCTTTTCAGCTGTCATAACAACACTACCTACCCTGCATAGCATAACCTAAAATGGCAAAAGCACTTCTATATCAACATATGGCTGTGACAGACACCAGGAGGGCATTGATATGCTGTTTGCTAAATACCCTGGTATAACGCACAACAACATCCTAGTTTCAAATATAATGTAAGGTGCTTCTTAAATCATTTTTCTGTGTTGTAGTGTAAAGGAATTCCAGAGGAATGGAGGCAGGTTAATTAACATTGATAATATACAGCTGTGGGCTGGCTTCAGGGGTGGTGGGTTGGCTGATGTGTGTGCTGTGGCTGGTTCCTGCTAAGTAGTTAAATAGCTCTAAGGGGTATGGAAGAGGAACAGTGGATGAAGAAGGGACCTGGAAGAAGCAGAGGGAGGAGAGTGAGTGTGCACCCTGGATGTAGGAGAGGCCCTGGGAGAAGGGTCCCCTGAGGTAGATGCAGCAGAGGCAAGAAGCAGGGTGGACTGGCCTGAAGAGGATGAAGAAACAGCATGGACAGTAGGCGAGCTGTTGAAACTTTATGTGCTGGGGCAAGGTGTGGGAGCTACTTATTGAAGTTAACCTGGTATGTGTTGATAAAAGTCTTGTTGCAGCTGGCTAGTTTGGATAGTGCTGTGACATTGTAGTGCTTTGGAATTATCATACAGAATATTCTGAATTAGTGCTGCAAAACATAGTCCTTATTGTAGAATCACAGAATGGCTGAGGTTGGAAGAGTCCTCCAGAGGTTATCTGGTTGCTTGTCAGGCATTAGCCTCAGTCAGAAAAGGGCCAGGCTCCACCTGAATCACAGCCTTACAATTAGACCTTTGAAGCTCAGAAAATGAATAGTATTAAGATGGAAATGTCAACTAAAGGCATGAACTAAACAGATGTTGTCCAGATAGAGAAACCCCTGTACAAAAAGTAGATAGAAACAGAACTTGTCATGATGCTTTTCACACAGAGCTGGCTTTCAGGAGCGCCGGTTTGGTGCCATGAAAAAAGGGTAGGCTACAGAGTGCCCTGCATACCTTCACTACCAGAAAGAAACTGGGACATGCTGAGATTTTGCACAGATTTGAGAGATGAAAAAAATTCCACACTGCCTCTGCAATCAAAAAGATATGATTTGCTTTCTGAGGCTTTCAGGAGGCTGCAAACAAGAAGCAAAAAGGTAGTGTGATGAGTGTCGGTGCGTGATGTTTATAGAAACAAACAAAAACATCTTTTAAAAGAAACAAAACTTTCAGCTGTCCTATCCATAACAGGTTGACTTGGTAGGTGTGTAGTTCTCCATATATAATACTGGATTTAAGTGTATCCTTAAAATGATGTAAATTGTAGCCAAACTTGTCTAAGTCTTGTGTATAAAAGACTAAATAGGGGAAGAATCTTCCTGACTTTATTAATATCTTTTATTGAAGGAAAAGTAATTCAAACAATGCCAAACTCACTTGGATAAATTTTTTTAACAAGTCACTAAGCCCTTTGTTAAATAATGTGGGTTTCACAGTTCTAATTATGCTGAAGTAAATAATATGAAGTAATAACGCTGAAGTAAAAAATTCTGCTGTAAAGTATCTGATTTCTAAAATGTAGAAGTATTTTGCAACCACACTTTCTGTTATGTTCTGTGTGTTTACAAAGACATATAATCACAGCCTTCAAAAGTCTGCCTTCTTTCTAGCCTTGGGATCGCGTAAACCTGAAAATTACTAAAGGTATAAGAAGTTGCTTATGGGGTGGGGGCTATGTTAAATAAAGAAATTGTTACTTCTTTAACAAAAAAGGCTACATAAAGGTATCTTTCTAATGATAGAGGAAGCTATTAGCCATGCACAGAGAACCTTTGACTAGACAAAAGAGCAAGGGAAAGATCATCACAAGTTTTTACCCTGAAGAGTTAAAAAAGGCCACTGTCAGTCAGGATGGAGTTTAATTGCTGTAGCTACTAAAAAAAGGAAAGAAGGAAACCCTACTAACAAAATGTTGCTATGGACCTTAAATTACGTCAGTTAGGGAGAAGCTTCTTACATGTGTGGTATTTAGATAAGCTGCTGTTGAGGGGATGAGTGTTCTTTTGGATATCTGAAGTGGTTTTTTGTTTTGTTTCTTTGATGGCTTTATATATTAGTCTGCTCAGCAGTGCCTGTGCTAGCAGCTGAGATTTGAAGAGAACGAGAAGGTTCTCTTCCAGAGAAGAAAGAGGTATTTTAGATATGGCTTTTGATCACTGTAGTTCTGAAGTATGTCAGGCCTAAACTAGGCAAACCAGCAGTAAAGAAAAACCTGTCCATAAAGGTCATTAATTCTCAGTCGCTGCAGAAGCCAGTCCACTTTTTAAATGATGGGAATTGCACACATAATACAGATTTATACCATAGGCTGATGTGCCTTTGTTTTGGATTGTAAAAGAAGATTGAACTTGCTAAGAGGGCAGCAATCATTCTAGCAAATTATCCAACCTCTTTGAGGAGTATTTTGGCAGAAGTCTTAATTGGAACCGTTGTCTCAGTGCTGTCATTGTATAGCTGTGTTTTAACAGTTATTTCTTTTTTTTTTTCTCCACCACATTCGGTTATCTGGCAAAGTCCACACTGAGGTCAGCCAGAAAATTGCAGTACAAGGAATCATTTGATGTAGCCCTTATTATGGTTTAGATGCTGGACCAGGGAGGGCTCTGTCAGAGTCTGTAGGTAAGATGTCACTTTCTGAAACTTCAGTCCCAGGTTTGTCTTCCAGTTGGATGATACATCCTAAGTAATTTAATTCTACATTAGAAGCTATTTTTTTTTGAGAAGAATTAGTGGCATATTACGGAAGCATCTTTAGTGCTTTGTTACATGAAATTTAAAGAACTACTATTTTACAAAAGAAATGGATGGTATTTTTCTCTGTTGTCATTGTTTCTGTTGGATATAGTTCAGGGATTAAATCTACACAACCTTTATTTTTGGTCTCTTCTGCTGTGTAAGAAAATTACAGCACAGTAGAAAAAACATACTATTTATCGCCTTCATGATTATGCATAGAAGTAAAATAAAGAAGTTTTTTTTTCTGTCTAAATATATTGGAAAATTTTTTGCAGTCTTATTTTAAAGCATATCATAACTGTTACAAAGTTAACACAGACTATTTCTTAAATCCAGTGTACTTCAAAAGCAAATATTTCATTTCTGCTAGTTAAATCTACCAATTCTCATGCTTTCATTTGGTATTGCCTCATGTATAAATTGATTTTGTAGACTTAGGAGGAGGACGTATTTAGTTCCTACAGCTTCCAAGAGCATAACATTCTACCAAGACGTCTTGCTTTATAGCTGGCAGGACACAGAACACCTCTGTCCTTCCCTTCCTTTTTAAAATAAATTCTAAAATATTTACTTAAAATCTGGAAAAGGCAGGCTCCCTTCATAATGTCATGACTTACATATAAGTAAGAAATATTTATTCACTGATTTGCATCATGGAATTGTTTTGATTCTTTTGGGATTGTATTTCAGGCAAATGTATTTCCCTATCAGTGAAGTAATCCATGTCAAATTCACATATAAAGGTAGAATCTTTAGTGAGCTTGGTGTAAGATTATGGCTGATGAAAATGCAAGTGGCCTACTTTATTTTCCAGGATATGTCTCTGATTCTGCTTACATATTTATATAGATCTAACATTGCTTACAGTCATATTCATGACAACTTAATTAAATTACTTATACATAATTGCAGGGCCTCAGACTGAATTACTCTGTATGCTGTAGTCATGTGTATTGCAACCTTGTTAACATTTATTCTGTTTTCTTGAGCATTGTGTGACAATGGTACATCCCAGCTTAGCATGGATGAAGTCTTTCCAGCAGAGCGAAAGTCTGTGTGACTAGTTACAAATGCTGATAAATATATACTGAGCAGGTCTCAGGGACTATTGAACAAATGCACATGTATATGCCTGCAAAAGATTAATCTTTAATCTGCCTCTGAAGTCTTGTCATCTCACATGGATACATTAATAAGGCAGTATGTTTGGGAATGAGTTAGAAAATCCCAGCCAGATTGTTTGACCATGCCAGTATGGCTGATGAGAGTAGGGCTAGCCATGCTAAGTTGCCTTCCATGCTTCAAGCCCAGCCAGTTCCCTCCCTGTCACATCTCCTTTTTAGATGTCCCCGCAGAATATGACTGACACAGAGCCATGTAGGTCATCAGCAGGGGCTGCTTCTGAACTCTTACCTATGCGTTGTGAACAGTGTTTAAAAGGGCAGGTCAAAATCAGGTGGCTGGTCTTTTTTGGATGTAAGTGTGATTATACAATTTGCTTATTTTTTGTAACTGATGTCTAGTTATTTAGGCATCCATTTCTATGCAGTTACTGTATTGTTTATAGAAGTGTGTCCAATACAGACACTGTTAAGAGTAGTGCCAAATATAAAACCTTACCTGACGTTCATATCCGTACACACCCCACAGTTCTAAAATTACTCCCTCAAAAAGGAAACCAAATGCTTTTTCCACAAAGAGCTAAGTCAAGGTAATTTGAATTCATGAGAAATGGTTTCTTATTTATGATGAATTTTTAACAAACAGCTACTCACCCATATATCAACTAAGAAAAATTCTTCTGAATGAGAAACAAATGTGTGAAAATAGCAATCTGTTCCTGGACAAATCTCAGGCAGAAAGAATCAACCAAGTTAGCTAATTAAATCACTCATTATGAATTATTCATTCAGCTCCAGATACCTTTTTTATAAATGTTTTTTGGTAGTAGATATTAGTTTTCCTAAGGCTGTTTTAACCAGTATGGTTATAGCAATAGCTGTTGTTTCAGTGGACTCCTCAATCCCATTTACAACTAGATTTAGTTACTGTTAGGTAGGCAATAAAGATTTTGTTTCTCTGCCTTGGACACATTCACATTTATCAGTATGTTTTTACAGGATGAAAATATCCTAGGACAGTTTTCATTTTGTCCGTGCTGACATGGGGATAGACATTGTCCATAGAACATAGATACTTTCCCCCAAGTTCTGAGAACTGACTTTATTTTTTGCACTTTAAAAAAGTGTCATTATCTAGTAGGGAAAGAAATGAGATTGATTTTGTCAGGTCTTTCAGACTGTGAAATTGGAGTGAAATGGAAAATGTTTATCCCTTTAATTGTATACTTATACTAAAATACCGGTGAGGGTTAAAACACCTTATAAAACATATAAAAATAACTAAATCCCTAAAATAGCAGTATTGTTTCTCTTCTTTTCTTGCTTCTCACTTTTCATTTCCTCTTTACCTTTTTTATTTCTTTTTGACTGGAGAACAAGAAGGGAAGCAAGAAAGCAGAAAAGGAAATGTCAAGAGTTGAAAGATGCAAAGCTTGTTATGGTCATACAATTAAAATTTTGAAACCACTATGATATTTCATTTCTTAATGGAAAAGATATACTTTTAATGGCTCTCACTTCTCAAAAATGACAAAAGTCCTGCCAGGTCTCCAGCATCTTTCCAGAATTTGGATCCTGCTCTGGCTGTGTGTTATTACGTAGGAAACCTGTAGCTCTGTGGCTTTCTGGGTTGATTATTGCAGTGTATGTGGAAATTAAACCTCTGCCTATAGAGAGCAAAATGCTTGCTTTGATCAGAAGATAAAACTCAGTCAAAATGGTATTTAAGACTCTGTCTACTGTTTCTGCACTGGCTTTCAGCTAAATATCAGTTAAAAATCAAAGTCTCATTCCTCTTCAAAATGCTCTCATTTAGTGATTCAGATTACTTTGATGTCTACATAACCCACCTGAGTGACGATGCAGTCCTGCAATAGTTACTTTCAGCAGCAGTAATGGGACTGTTAACTTCCAAGTGCCATGCGTCTGTTAGGGACATAATTCTTCCAGCAACCATTCTGCAAATGTAGGACTTGGCACTAAAGAGATCATACTGGCCATGATCCCTAGTTGCTGCAAAACAAAACCTCAGAACCACTTGAGTAAAAAACCTTCCCTAAATAAGTCTATATTATGCAAGAATCACTGCAGATTGAGGATAGGAAGGTAATCAAAGGAGGACTTGTTATATTTTCTATAATAAACAGTTACTTCAGATGCGGATTAAACATTTGAGGCTAATATTTCTTCAAACATCTGGATTTACTGATTTCTCATTTATTTAACACCTTTTCTCCATTCTTCCTAGTGTCTTGTTCAAATCCTCAGAAGTTGTTAATTTTCTGTATATGTGTTGGCATACAGTGGCATTTCTATTTGCTGTAGTTCCACTGTTTTTTAACTCCTGAAGTTCTGACTAATTTTATTGCCATATTTTATCTTTTTTTTACTACCATCCTTATCTTGCCTTGGCTTGCACTTCTTGCCATATATTCCCACCTTGTGTTAAAATTTTTGCTGAAATTTCCATCTAGCTTCCCTTTGGCTTTTTTTCTTATATCTTCCCAAGATGGTACAGAAACTGAAGTCTTTGTTCCTTTTATGATGGTGACTTGCAATTTCATTCTTCTTGCCTATGCATCTGTTTGGAAGATTTGCCCACCTGAATTTTCATTTCACAGGCTGTGTCTCAGCTGACAGACATCTACTCAGTTTTGCAATCATTTTGATACATAAATTCTAAGAATAATCTAAATTACATAAATACTTCATACTGAACAACATAGTAGGTACAAGATTTAACAGAGGATTGTTCATATGATATATTTGTTAAAACTTCTAAAAATGTAGATAAATAGAACAGTTGTGGCTTAGTATGCAAAGCAAACACATGGATGGTGTGTTCAAGTTGCATATTGCAAGATGTATATCTGGAGGTAATATGTCCAGGATGCAGGTATAAATTTGGTGTGGCAAGTTGGGAAAGCTTTCAGAAGCAGGAGGGAGTATGGACAGGAATCAACAAGTTAACTAAAATTTTATTTACAGTTCTTTTAAAAATTCCATCTTTGAGAGCCTGTTCAGAGTTATATGGGACTTGAGCAGAAACTGCTGAAATGCAAGGTCTTTATGAAAACTGTTTTCATTGGATATTTTTCTTCCCTGTTTACTGCTACTGCACTGAAAAACAGCTGCAGGCCTTATGGAATACATAGGGGCTGGAGGCAGATATAGAATTATTATTCTCCGAATTCAAACTAAATTTCTTTTGATGGACCTGTTTCATTTTTGGATGATCATAACTGTATTTTTACCACTTTTACTACGAAACACTGATGTCCATATTATGCTAAAAAAGATTGCAGAAGCTGTAAAGTCTATTCTGTATTGTGTGTTATGTGAGCCAACAGCATCCTGGCTTGTATCCAAAATAGTGTGGCCAGCAGAACAAGGGCAGTGATCGTCCCCTTGTACTCGACACTGGTGAGGTCACACCTGGAATCCTGTGTTCAGGTTTGGGCCCCTCGCTGCAGGAGGGACACTGAGGGTCTGGAGCGTGTCCAGAGATGGGCAGCGGGGCTGGGGAAGGGGCTGGGGCACAAGTGTTGTGAGGGGCGGCTGAGGGAACTGGGGTGTTCAGCCTGGAGAAAAGGAGGCTCAGAGGAGATGGTCTCACTCTCTGCAGCTACCTGAAAGGAGGTTGTAGGCAGATGGATGTTAATCTCTTCTCCCAGATAACAAGCAATAGGATAAGAGGAAATGGCCTCAAGCTATGCCAGGGCAGGTTTAGCTTTGGTATCAGGAAAAATTTATTCACTGAGAAGGTGGTTGAGCACTGGGACAGGCTGCCCAGGGAGGTCGTGGAATCATCATTCCCAGAGGTGTTTAAAGAATATGTAGATGTGGTGCTCAGAGGCATGGTTTAGTTGTGGACTTGGTAGTGCTGGGTTAATGGTTGGACTTTATGACCTTAGAGGTCTTTTCCAACCTATATGACTCTATGATTCTATGTTACAATGCTTTTTTATGACATGTGTAAGAGGTAGTTGTTCTCATAGGATTGTTTTTTAATGAGAAGTGGAAATTTGGGTGTAATATTACTGGTATTATGTAAATTATCTGAAAACAGAAACCATAATTCTTTCCTACTGTAAAGTCTGTTAAGACTTTAGCCATGGATTATAACGGGACTATTATGTTACACTGCAAATGGAAGATGATAAATCATATAACTGGGGGCTGGAAAATACCAGATCTCCATCAGTTCTAAATAATTGCACTTTGCCTAGGATCACTGATTTTCACCTAAACTATATGAAAATTCTACAGCTCATCTCAGTATCTCACATATATTGGAAATGATGAAAATCTGGACATGTAACAAACAGGGTAGATTATTTATTTTAGTAAAGTCCTCTTTTATTGCAAGCAATCAATGTAAGGCTTTGTATTTTTCTTTTTACCCTGTATGATTTGTAGTGTTTTCTAGCGTTGAGGATCCATATTTATTACAGATATCTTTTCTCCAAATGTTTCTTCTTATATCTCATTACTGATGGTTTGGCAGCCTATCTAAGATCAACGTAACTGAAAATCAAAGAACAGACTACTGCAATATCTCCTGGTGTGTCTGACTGTTGCTATTTTGTATTTTTCTTTCTTCTTTGTGGTTTGTTTTTAAATTCAGATGTGGACTTTACTCAAATGTGTTGTGGAGTGCTAGGATGCAGTTTGTCCTCACAACCTTTTCCAGAGAGGTTTACAGTCACCCTGCCTGTGCTGAAAATTGATCAAACCCTGATTTACTGGAATGTAGCACAATGTCTTCAGAAAGGATGTGTTGGCATCCAGTAACCCTGGAGCACAGGTGGAATGATGCAGGCATCATGAATCTAGTATTGCAAATGAGTACATGCACTTTCCCCAGGGATTTTGGTGGTGTCTGCTTGCTGGCCAGATTCAGAGGTGTGATTGCTCTTCAAGCTTGACATCAATTGAGCAGCTGTGTTAAATGTCCAAAAAATAAGGTCATATTGGAGATGGAGGCCACAACTTATGTGGAGGTTAAATGACTTTCAAAGATCCTATGATAATGAGATATGATCTTTTAACAACTAAGAAACCCTTATAAAATTTCTGGAAAGAAAAAGATAACAGTAGCCAAGTGGTAATGTCTGGAATCCCAGAAATGCAAAAGTAATGTAGACAGTGTCTTACAGGGCTTTCTCCATTCATTTATAGTGTGATTGTGGTATGCTTGACTGCAGAGATGAAACAGCTCTAAAGCTGAAGTGAGGGTCTTTGTGAGAAATGTTTGGCCTTGCTGCTGCTCCTTTTTAGCTTTTGTGGCAATGCAAAGGAGTACCTCCAAACACAGATATTACAGTGGCAGTACAGGGATGGAGAAAAAGACTCAGCTCCATAACACTCTGTAATTCCTTTGAGAGAAAACTTAGGTGTTATACAAGTGGATTTGTCAGCTTGTGAAGACTGTTTTTGTCTCCTGATATGTGCATCTCTGCAGTGACATTTTGTTCTGATGATAGCAGCTTATGTAATCTAAAAATGAACAGTACTAGGAAGTGAAAAGTTCTTTAGGATAATAATTTTTTCTGGTTCCTACTCTGCTTTATAATGGTGTGCACATGAGAATTCACCAATCTGTGAATTTCCTTACCAAAAAGATAGAAAACCTTTAGAAATCCTAATCTGCCGAATACTTTTTAAAGCGTAATTGAAAGTCATGTAGTCATATTGGCGACCAGTGAAAATAGCATGAACCCCCCAACCGCTTGTTTATCTATTTAAAATATTTTTAACTAAATGAAATTGAAGACAGAATGACACTCCAGAAAAGAACAGCACTTATAACTTGGAAAAGAGTAACAGTTACTATATCCACTCAGAGCCCAATAGTGTCCTGTTTCACATGAAAAAAAAAGATGAAAGGACTACACTTCAGGAGAAGTCTGATGTATTAGCTGAAGACTTTGTATTTTTAGTTGTATTAGTGTGCAATATTGCTTTTTGTGGATCAAATTACCTACTAAGAATGCAGTGGCAAATGACAGACATATTAATGTGACTTTTGAAGCTTAACTGAGTATAGCATTATTACAATGTTAATAAAAGGATAAATAATATATACAGGCTTCTGATTTGGTAATAGTAATTCTGATATGAAAGAAACCTATCCATTGCCCTTCTTCAAGCTCCATGTTCTGACACTATTGCCTGAGGTCTTACTCCAGACTAATGCTTTCAATAGGAGTAGAAATTAGTCCTTAAAGATTAACTATGTTATTAGAGTTACTGTTTCAAAATAAATAATGAGTTACTAAGTTTCATAGACTTATTTCTTTGTTCTTTCTACAAGGGAGGAAATGTATTTGGCTGGAGCTTTTCTGTGTCAGTTTTGCAATCTCAGTTTGGAATTTTGCAGTTAACTCTGAGCTTTCCAGTTCCTTCATCATTGCCACCGCTCAGGTGTAACAAGGCAGTATCTATCTCCAGGATTCAAAAACTAGGGCACCTAACCTTCATAAAACTCTTTCTTCAATTACTGCCTTCATAACTATGTTGACTCTAAATTTCTGTAAGAGTAAAAAGCAGTTGAACATTTTTAGTTAACAAGTTAAGCAGATATTACTACAAAAAATCTGAACAAGTGATATTTTTCTTTCCCCCAAAGTTTATCTGCTTTCCTAAGTTTTCTTGAAAAGGTTGAAAAGCAGGCTGTTAGCCAAATGCTTTTGCAAATTAATTAAGTTTTTGACTGAACTTTGGCATAAGATTAATCAGAGGGGTACATATTATTTAAGCTCTTTACAGAAATAGTTATTGCAGATATTAAGAATCTATATTCCGCAGACTAAAGCTTAACTTTCTTGGCCATTGATTATACAGTTTCCAGCTAAACAAAATTTATTGTAAGAAAATGTATATTGGATTTATACAATAGATCTTTTACTTAGTGTTACATTTAAAACTTTGTCTAAAGATCCCAGTCCTTTCCCTAAAAATGTAGCAGGGACATTTGTCTTTGTTTTATTAAAGACAGATTCATGAAATGCAGAAGAATGCAAGTAATTGTCCTATGTTTTTACAAATAAGTAGTACTTAATTATGAATATAACACTTTAGATCATGTATTTTTGTTTAATGCAGATAGAATAACAACAAAAGTACTTGGCAAAAATGCTGTAGTTCCAAGGGGGGAAGGTCATACATTTTGAAATAATGGAACCAGTGCTTCCCTTGCTTATTGCAAAAAGTGTCACAAGTGTCTCCTTTAAGCACTTTTCTTGCTCTAATCATAATCTGTCTATAAGAGTTTCACTATTTCTGTTGAAGAGCCATTCCTGTGCTACCTAAATTCCTGCCCTCTTTCATATACTGTTTTTGTGAGATTAGTTTCCTTTCATGAACAAGTAATGATACAGATTTCTGTGGTATGTACTTTCTGCCTTTTTGTGGCTTGTATAAACTTTCTTTAATACAAGATATTGAGTTCCCATAGAATACAGCAGAATATCTTTAATATAACCCCCAAAGTTTTTAATCTGCTGAACATCTGTGCAGATTTAATCTGCTGTTGTTGGGGGATGAGTACAATAAAGTTTGTAAGAAGTTCTATAGGGCTATATAACTGATTGTGCACATGACTGCTCATTCAAATCTGTACTTTAAACTGTACCGTGGTATGAAACCAAATGCTCAGAAATCAGAAAAGGAAATAATTGTCAATTATTTTTTTGGTCAATATATTGCTTATAATTCCTTATAAGCAAATTCTTGCATTGAGAGATGCAGAAAGGTTTTTTTTTGGTGTATGCTTACAAGTTCTTAAAAATTTACTGCCAAAATTTAGGAAGTAGACAGAGTTAACAGCCTGAAATGAAAATAAAATCAAATTTGAGAGTTTTAACTTAATATATCTTAAAATATAAATGTATTGAAAAGTGTAGAAAGGCAGAAGAAATTGTTTAATAAAATAGAAAGCCCTTCAGTATTTGAAAATTATATAGATCTCATTTTAAATGCTTATAAATATTAAATAAATATCAATACAAATATTAAACCCCCTTGTTTTCTTTTTTCTAAGACCCTTTTACACAAAACTCAAATCTATTTTGAGGAAAAAAATATTCAGCAAAAATATGTTCTTTTACTGAAAATTCTAGTTGAAAATACTGAATCCATATGGGAAATGCTTGTAACTATATCTTAAATTTATTAATGTATTACAGTTGCACTTAATACATCAAATCCTTATACTTTTCCAAAATTTCAATTAATTTATTTCTACCCCTTTTTGTTGAAGTGCAAGTGTAGTACAGCACCTTCTCTGAAATAAGCACAGATTTTTGGACACAGTGTATATATAGATTTATATAGATAGATCTAGCACAGTGTATAGATAGATAGGCACACATTGCTATCCTGCAGAGCTTACTATCTGAGCAGAGAAGACAAGATGGGAGAATAAAAGAACAGTTATCTCACATTTATAGTTGCCAAACTGATGCAAAGAGAATTGCTACAGGAAATTGCCAGTAGGAATCCTGGAGGAAAGCATCATCTCCTGGATACAGTCATACTTACCTACCTTCCCTTCAACTGGTACATTAATTCAGTCTGTGAGCCAGTGCAGCCACAGAAGTGTTTCAAAATACACAGTAATGTCTGCTAATCTATGTGAGTAAATAAATTCATCACTATTATCAGATTATTCTGCCTCGAAGGCAGAGCTCAATTAGGAATGATTTCTTGCAAATGAAAGTGGAATTTTGTTGTTTTAAATGAATGAACAAAAATACCATTTTTATCTCTGAATAGCATCTACAATCTATATTTGTTGGACAAGGACAGCACTTCACAGTAGTTAAGAAGTCTGAAACATGGGAGTGATAATCTTACCTACCAAAAGGTTGATTATGTACGTGGGGAAAACACCCACAAAATTCACAAATGAATGTGATGAAAATGAAACAAATTTCATTTCGTGAACTGCTGTGTATTCGTTATCATGCACTACAGTACTGTGCTTGTATCAATGGATTAGAAGTGAACACTTTTCCCTGATAAATTTCATCAAATCTTTGGTTTGATACAGCTTGTTTTGAAAGGCAGTGCTTTTGGCACTGAGGGGGAAAAAAAATAAAATAGGTCACAGCTCATCTAAATTCCAAAATGCAGTTAACTGCTATTTCAAAGCCTGTAGCAACAACTTTGGAGACGAAACATTAAAAGGACAGCAAGTTTAACATTACATAAGTATAAGAAAACAAGCATAAACAATTAGATTGAAAATATATTTAGTTTTGATAGTTGTCAAAAATTGTTCCCTCAATTCTCTCACTTCTCCTTTAAATGTTGCTGCAGACAAATGAAAAAAGTCTAGAGCACAATTAGAAGAGAGAAACATTCAATTTTTGTCCAGTTGGAGATGGGAAATGCTAATTTAATCAATTGCACTAGTGTGGATTTAGATGAAGCAGTTTCCTTGCCCTTTTGCTAGAGATCACCACCATCTTAGTAGCTACGACAGAACACGGTGCTTGTCAGCAGCTGAGCTTTGACATATTAATAAAAAGCTCTTTTATTAGGAGTTGGAGGCTCACAAACAGACTGTGAACCAAAGGAACTGTAAGAATGTTCAGTCCGTTCTCTGCTGTCTTTACAGGGCAACATTTGGCAGAAAGATGGTTCAGATAAGCTAGGGCAGTATGTCTAAAAATACTTTACAGAAGATAAATCTATCAGATTGTCAAGTTATAAATTTTCCTTTCTCACTTGTGGAGTCAGCTGCAGTTTTCCCAGACTCAAATGTATCTAAATGGCTGTATAATCTTTTGCTTATATCAAAAAGGTGTATGCTTGTATAAAAACTCACTTGATCTTTCTCAATCCTATGATGTGATTCAGTAACTTGGATTCATTTGATCACAGTATATATTACTCTTCCCCCATTTTGCTTTCCAGGAAATGAAACCAACAAAATTAACTTGGATTTAGAGGCATGCACCTTTGACTACACTGATCCCCACACTCGCTGTCTTCCCAGTGTTCTTCATGTGATAACTATCAGTCTTAATGCCAATTTTAACAATGCTTCGTGACATCTAGGGAAAAGATTCGGGGGGTACATTTGAAGCTTATACAGATCTAGTTGATATATATGAATATTTGCAGCTGCCTTTCACATCCTTGCTATTTTCAAGTCCAGTGCTGCAAATGTAGGTGATGCTTCTGCATTTCACGTTGGTGGTCTGTCACCTTTCCTATCTTCCATACAGCATATTTTTATTTTTCAGTTCAGTCAGCAATTCCTTATTCAACCAGTTTGGCCACCTGCCATGCCTATTCAGCACATTGGAATGGTCCATTAGAGAATGTTTTGTGAAGGTTGTCCTCCTAGAAGATCAGATAGCTCTCCTGGACCCCTTTCTCCTGCCTGGCAACATCCCCTGGCTTCTTACCTGTCAGTTCCCTGACAATGCCAAAGTCTGCTATGCTGAAGTCTCCTGCCTCCCTTCCCCAAGGGTATTAAATCTCTACTGTCTCGCAGCACGGTCACTTCAGCAAAGGCTTTCATCAACTATTATGCATATGGCAAGTTCATCCTTGACTGGGAGTAGCAGATCCAGCAAAGCACCTTCCAGATTGTTGTGTCCAGCCTGCACCAAAAATTGTTCCTAGCAATTTGCTGGATACAGTGTGCTCATAATGCAATGTATAAAAAAAAAAAAAAGTATGAGAGCAGTTACGAGTCAGCAGGCAGCTTCTTGTGTTGCTGGGTTCCTGGTTGCATTTGTCTCACATTTTTGCCCTGAACACAGACTGTGTCCACTGCCCTTTCTTTCATCCTGTCCTGTGTGCCCCCCACGCTCTAGCTTTATTGATGATTTTTTTTAAAAACCATGCAGATAGGTGCTAAGTAAATTTCCAGAACTATCTGCTTCATCTTTGATCTGATAATACAGAAGTTTTAATCTGGGGGTTTAGACAAAAAAATTATTGCTAACAATAATCCAAGGAGTTAGCTTTTATTGCTAACAATTTTAATAATCTCTTCTTGATCTATTGCATGATATTTTCACTTACAGGGAACAACTTGTTGACAGCCTCAGCTTCTATTATTCTCCTTGGATGTGCAATCCATTGCCTTGCTTTGTTTTTAAAAAAAGCTACTTGAACCCATCAAACATGAGTAATGTAATTGTCTATAAGAAAGGGAATTTCCTTAATTCATCACTGTTTTATAGTCCGCTGAAGGAAAAAAAAAATATTTTCTATATTTTTTCCAGAATTCAAAAATGTCTTTCTCTACAAATACTTTTAAACATTCAGGTTTCACTTTTTGGAAAGCTGTTACTAGAAATTTTTATATAGATTTCAATGTGCTATACAGGGAAACCATTATGATTAGCATTGTTTGTTACAGATAGGGAATCTGAGGCACAGAAAGGGGTTCTGCTTCAAACAGTGCTTATTCTCATTTTGATATTTTTCTAGCTGTGATTTAATTTTTTTAGAAGCCAATTCTGAAACATTTTGTGTTTTGTAAGGTAGTTCCTGGTAGTTTACAGAGTTGCAAAAGCTATACTTGAAGTTCCGATCTAATAACTGTTTTCTGCTCACCAGGACAGTGTACCTGTCACAGAACTTTCTGTCATTTCTTAGCCTTTTCTGATCCATCATTAACAAGGCTCTTTACGTTTTCTTCAATTGCATCACCTCTTTGTTCCCATTATCTATTTGAATTCAATGTATGGTTTCGATTTCTTTTAAATTCTAATAAATCAGTTAACAAATCTCAGGTCACATTTTTTATTACAGGGGGACTGTTTATTTTGATTAGGCTTGCCTTGAAGACTTTTCACATTGTCTTTTTAACATACAAATTAAATGATTGAAGGGATATTGCCAGAGTGTAGGGACCTTTGGGACATTTGTTCATTGTAACTTAAGCATGCTCATTAATTAGCTTTCCTTATGTATAAAAAAAACACAAACTGGAGAACACAATCAGAATGTTTTGTGGTCACAGTCTCCTGTCTAAACCTTGTGATTTTGACAAGCTTACACCTAGAATACTTCAAATATCCTTAACTGACTTTGCAGTATCTAAAGGCTAAAATTTTTGTGATCTTCAGTTTCTTATACTTAACCTCAATACTGAATGTGAACAACTGAAGTAATTATTTAGTAAATTAAGATGGACAAAACCAGGTGAGCAAACCCAAATTTTCTCTTTTGAGAATGAAAGTGATCTCTGAGTTTATAACAACCTGCAATTGTACAAGTCAAGTTTAATGATGGTAGATGCCCCAAAGATTCACTGAATGCTGTTTTAATAATTTTGTTACCACTGATTATACTGTTTATTAAAATTCACCAAGCCACTGTGTTATAATCCCATTTGTCCTATATACTATAGTTGCATGTGGCTTAATTCAGATGACAATGAAATAATGTTAGTGATTTAAGGAAAGTAACTGGCAGAGATAGCATGTACTTATCTGTTTTAAGGAGAGTGTCTGGCTAATTTAAGGTATTGGTTTTATGTTAAAGTTCTAAACCATCTATGATAATTCTAGTTGTGATCATTAAAATCAGATGGTAAGGGATTGCTAGTAGAATATTTTCCAGAATTAAGAACTGTGAATGGTTCTGTGAATGAAAAGGAGCCTGGCTGTCTTTTTGTCCTCATGCATGTAATAGGAAGAATTTTTGGTTTTGTAAGCTTTGAAAGTAGCTAAGGGCTTTCTATGGTTGGATAAGCTGAGCACTGAAAAGCGGTTTATATGACTCTGCTTTGGCAGAACAAATTGATTTGTATTTGCTTTTACTGCTTTTGTACCTCAAAAAATGATTAATTAAGGTATTGTACTGGAAAATCTTGAGGTGTTTTAATTGTTATTTCTAAATATTATGATATGCCTGAGAACCTGGAGAGATGCCAGAGACTGCAATTTTAAGTTGTACAGTATATACCGTAAATAAACCCCCGTAATCTTGAAAAAATTAGAAGTTCACAGAGCCTTTGCTATATTTACTTTTTAAAGGGAATTTCAGATTGCAGATGTTCTGGAAAAATGAATGAAACCAGTGACTTTGATTAACACATCGACTGGTTGCTTTCGCATCCATCCACTAAAGAAAGAGACAATACTGTGATTTCTTGATAGCTGTCTTCAGTAATGTGTGATTATTTTATCAGCTTGATTATCAATGTATCAAATCATAAGTGATGACACTGTGTATCATGTCACTGCTGAAAAGTGACTAGACAATGTGTGGTCTGGCCAAGCTTGCATATGTCACACTGTTCCATGCATAATGCAATTAGGTGGAGAATCAGGAAAATCTATACATTGCTACTTGGTTGTTCTGCTTGAATTCACAGAATGATTATACCCTAAAATCTAAGGTTTGGAGGGGCTTCTTTTTAAGCATCTCTAAGCAAGCGGGTTTGAAGAAAAGTTGTAAAAGACCGAACCAGAGATAAATCAAAAAGTGGTGTATTCCCTTTTGTGAAAGCAGCTGCGATCAAAGCCATGAACTATATGAATTTGCTCTTCTATTCTTGTCATAGGTTTCCCTGAAATCACCTGAACTACTAACACATTTAACATCTGCTCATGCAGTCCAGTAAACACCATTACCAGCAGAAGGTGCAGCGTGTCAGCACATGCCTTCACTTGCCTTGCCCCGAGCTGGCTGTGTCTCGGTTTAACACTGCAGTGGTCAGCAGTGGCTGCCTGACCTGTTTCAGCTCGAGGCCTGGGAATACCTAGATTAAGGCATCTGACTCATTCAAAGGATGAGAAAGGAGGATTCCCTCTCTGTGCTAAAAGATTAGCTGCCTTCTGACAGCTGCTGACTTAAACATTTCCATACATTTTAATTGGTGCTAATTAGTTATTTTAAAGTATGTTAACTGTTGTCTCTAAACCAGCCTGTTGAAGTAATGCGTAAAAGGGCATTAGTATTTACATTCATGTGTGTCTAATCTTGATTTAACATTTGCTAATGCTTTATCAAATATTTCTGAATTCTGAGTAAGTTGTAAGTGTTCTAAAAATGCAAAAATAGTATTTCAAATCTACAGATAAAAACAGAGATTTAGGGTTCTTTAAATAAATGGTGGTTGGTCTTATTTGAAAAGGTACTGCAGTTTCTGTAGCATCCAAGTCAGGAACTTAATTATGTACATTGACTGTGTCTAGATTATTTTTGAATCTACAGCAAGCAAGTGCTTAGATGGAGTCTGGATTGAGACCTTTTTATGTCAAGCTTCATGTGACTTTGCTCTCAAACCATATAAATCATCATACTTCTATAGATTACAGTGTTTTAGATTACCGTGTAGGTGCATGTCTTGCTTTGCTTGTAACTATGGCATATGTTTGCTGATACTAGTATGTTATGATTGTGTACGAATGCTGGAGAAATTCAAATGGAGTAAGGGCTGTTACTGAGACCATATCCTAGTACTGCATCATATATTGTCCTTTGTGACTGTACAGTCCAATTGCTTCCCTAAAAATTTGGGAAGATATCTACTAGGAGAAAGCAATCTTTTTTAGGAAATACAGTCTGCTTACGTTATCAGAACGCTTGCAAAAACTCACTTGGATAAAATGACTGAATAATAAGACCTTTTCTCTCAGTCTTTCTATTTCAAGCAGTTGTCTGGGAAGAGTGATGTGAACTTATCTGAGAATCAGTGGAAAAGAAAGAGGCTTCTAAAAAGCAATCCAAAGTTCTACCATAGGCACTCATGAGTGAGAAACAGAGATGACAATGCTCTTTGGTCTTCTCTGTTGTATACATCGTTCAAACATATGTAATCTCTGTCCCAATGAAGTAAACATAAGCATACCAATAGCTTGATTTCCCGTTTCAAATAATTGCAATTTGTTCAGTATGATTCTTGCTAAGTGAGGTCACAAAATGTCAACAGATTTTTAAAATAAGTATTCTGACTTTCCTATTGGGTTTGGTAATCATATGTTGTTCCCTTTTGTCATTTTGTCTGAAGTGCTTAATTGAATAAAAAAAGGGAGTCTATGACCTTGATGATTGTTATTTGGTGTAATTTACAAGAGACAAGCTAGGGAAGTCTGTGACACAAAATCAGGAAATTAGCAAAGCACAATAGTGGAGAGCAAAAGACCAGTGATGGTTAAGCAGGTTTAAAATATGAGGTAAGTACAGGTAGGAAAAAACCCCGCAATTAAACTAAATTTACAAAAGATCGAAATACAGGTTCAATTAACTTCAAAATCAATAGATCCGAAAAATCTCTAAGTGTTCTGTGATTTGCAACAGGCAAGCTATGCCTTAAGCGCAAGGTTTAACAAAATCTATACAGAAACTTTTTCAAATTCAGGTACACAAGCAGCAAACTAACAGATGACTCTTCTTTCAAAGTCTGTAGGTGTTTTTATTTTAGACTTTGGTTTCTTTTGGAATCAAGTATATTTATATTTTCCTCATGATGAAGATGAAAATTACATTAAGCAATTACATAATTTTCTCTTTATTTTCTCCCCAACAATACATCAAATATTACCCTGGTATCTGTCTGATAACTGCATCAGTTTTGTTTCTCACTTTTTTGTAACTGCTAGTCGACTTTTGTGGGATGCTCATTCATAAACATCCTTATCACCATGCAGTATCCTTTTTGAATTAGATTTATACCTTGTAATTTAATATCAAGCTAGACAGTCTGGCCACCGATATCTATCCATTGTTTTGCCTTAATGAAAAAACTGAAGAACAGTTATTCAGCAATAGATGTCTTTTAATTTTTACAAATGTTCTTATGAAGCAGTCTATGTGGTACTGTTCTCCTGAAAGACAACAGGATCCATCTTATTCCTTATATCTTTTGATAAATATTCCAAATATTTGATAGTAGCTTTTATTTGTGGATTTCTAAGCAACTGGCTTTTGTTGATCGTCCTCAGTTTCTCATATGCCATATCTTGCTTGAAAAAATGTATCTTTTTTATAGTACTATGTAATTTTTGACATATTTAGAAATCCACCATTGCTTTTGGTCCTGCTGTCCCATGTAACACATTCACTATCTTAGTTCTGTATTTTGCTGTAACTTCTTTGAAAGACAAATCTGATGCTTTTCTTCTATTTTAATTTCATGGATTTGACCAAATCCTGACTTTACAAACTTTTTTAAAAATCCTACTATAACCCCATTTACTTCATCACAATTTCTTCTGCTATCCATGTGGAAGAATACAACTAATCTTCTACTAACTGTATTTTTTACTTATTGTCCTGGTTTTGGCTGGGATAGAGTTAATTAGTAGCTGGTGCAGTGCCGTGTTTTGGATTTGGTGTGAGAACAATGTTGACAGCACACTGATGGTTTTGGTTGTTGCTGGGTAATGATTATATGAAGTCAAGGACTTTTCAGTTTCTCAGGCCCTGCCAGCAAGAGGTCTGGAGGGGCACAAGAAACTGGGAGGGGGCACAGCCAGGACAGCTAACCTGAACTAGCCAAAGGGGTATTCCATACCATGGGACGTCATGCTGGGTATATAAACTGGGGAGTTGGCTGGGGCTTGCAGATAGCTGCTTGAGGATGGCTGGGCATCAGTCAGTGGGTAGTGAACAACTGCATTGTGCATCACTTGTTCCCTTTTCTTCCTTCCCTTTGGATTTTGTTCCTCTTCCCTTCACCCTCTTTTCATTATTATTTGTTTGTAATTTTATTTCAATTATTATATTGTTCTTATCTCAACCCTTGAGTTCTACGTTCCTTCCCAGTTCTCCTCCCAATCCCTCTGGGGGTTGGGGGGAGTGAGCGAGTGGCTGAGTAGTACTTGGTTCCTGGCTGGGGTTAAACCAAGATACCTATCACTGTGCTCAGAACTCTAGAGTTTATTTTCCTATTCCATTTTATTCCTCAGTGTTCCATTACTTCAGATGTATGTATTTATTTACAAAGATTCTGCTATAACTTTTCTAGTTACATGGTTTCTTTGGTTTAAGAATTTTTTTTTAAAAGAAGACTTATTCTATGTCTCTGTTTAAGCAGTATTTAAAGACCTCTTCAGAACTGATAGATCTTCTAAAAATTACTTTTTTCTTTTTTTTTCAGGACTGAAAATCATGTGATTAGTACTGTAACTTCAGGTTTTGGCATTGAAATCTCTTTAGACTTAACTGATTTTCCTTGTAGCTGGGATAACCTTAAACTAATCTATGTGCTCCCTTAGGTTACTGGTCAGGAATGTTACCTTAACCCAGCAAATACTAAGAACTCAGGCATACCCTTATGACTTCCAACTGATTGCTTCAGTTGTTTTTTGTCTACTCATGCAACATGCTGGCACAAAATGCCACAACCTGTTTTCTTAATAAAAAAAGCAGGTTGACAAAAAGTTGCTACAATGCTCTTTTTTCTGCTGATCAATCCCCTGATTGATCTTTTCCTGATTAATCTCTATCCTAACATTTAAAGCATTCTGAGGAATTAGATCAGACTTTCTGTCCTAAGCATAACTAAGATTTTCTGTAACTGTTTTTACATCTCAATACCCAAAACATTAGTCAGTAACAGAAACGTTTTCATAAGAGCTGAAAGATGTGCTGGAGATTTGTTATTTTACAACTCTGCATGTTTATTAATAGATTACAGAGAAACATAAGAGTAGGAACCCACCACCCTTTGAAACTAATTATTTGGTCCTTAGAAGAAAAAGAAGCCTGCAGCCTTGTTGGTATTAACTTTAAAAGAGGTATTAATAAGAGAAGCTTTTAAAAAAACCTTGGTTTTATGGCTGATTATGTCATCAGTGAAGCCAAACCAGTGACAACTAATGAGTACATCTCCTTCAAGATCATTTCTGTGCCCTGTAATTTTTGGGAGAAAGGTGTCTTAGATTTGTAAGGGTTTTCTTTATATGGCCTAGTGTTTTCAATGACTACAAGCTGTGAAAATGGCTAGAGCTATCCTACATGAAGGACATAACTTTACTGAATAATTCTGTGGGAAAACATGAAGCTCTTAATAAATATGGAACAATTACTATTTAAGATACATTTTAAAAAAATCATTCAGAGAAGGAATAAGCAGTGGGTTTGGTTGATAACAATCTGTAGCACTGTGTAAATTGTTCTCAGTATGCCTGGCAGTGTTGGAAAGAAGATTAAACTGCATTAAAAGTGCAATCTCTTCCTGGAGACTGGGGTTGAGATTTGCCTTTAAATGAATAGGATCTATATAGGGAGAGAAAGAGATACTTTAAACTCCTGAATATGAGCACTATTTCCAAGCTCCCTTTGAGAAAACTCTAGAAGCTCTTGGTCTGAATGCCAAGGGGACTTTAGAGGTGTCTGTAATGCTGTTGTAGTTTGCCAGCTTTTCCCGTGTAAGTTTACACAGTTCAACAGCATGACAGCTGCTCTCAGCAGATAAGTGCAATCACTTCCTGTTGTGTTTGCTTCTATGCATAGCATGAGTTTATAGAAATTTGCCAAATGTCTTTGGATTATGAA
Organism: Falco rusticolus; assembly: GCF_015220075.1. Classification (NCBI taxonomy): domain Eukaryota; kingdom Metazoa; phylum Chordata; class Aves; order Falconiformes; family Falconidae; genus Falco; species Falco rusticolus. The sequence goes on along the minus strand of NC_051187.1, from coordinate 108,149,506 downwards.
CCAATGAGTTTAAATTGTTGTCACACCTGTCAGCACATTTCCAAAAACTTTTGAATCTTAACTAATGAAAATTAATTGCTGAAGATTTTACAAATTATAAGGTTACCTCAGATATAAAAATATATGGAATTGTATACTACAATATATATATAAGGAAAACCTAACTTTTTAGGGATGAAGAGTGCTAGTCATTAAGAAAATTTATTTAAACTTTACTGTACATATACATTATATACATATTTAATTCTAGATATTATATATGTGCTCCCTATGTTGTAATTATATATTTATTTAAAGTATATGTGACTAAGCTACACAGTCTCAAAGTTTATTGGAATCATTAGAGCAACTGCTGTGTCAAATGACAGAGTTTTATTCAGGAGCCACTCTCCCTCTCGGAGAATTTCTGCCCTCTGTCTCTGGGTAAGTGAACTCTGTGATAGACACATTCACTGGGTTTGAGAGGAAAGATCTCTCTCTGGCTATGGAATGCCATGATCCCAGCAGTCAGCTGTACTTATCCATACTCAATAACTACTAAGGAAGCTCTATAGGGCTATTCACAGCTAATGTTTTTGTTGTGGTGTTTTTTTTTCCTCCTGTGATGTTCTCACACCATACCTATACACTTTAAAGGGTAGAAAACAAACGATACATGTGTCTCTGTCTTCTGGTCTGCTAAGCTTGTGAACCATTATATGTAAGAAATTAACAAATTGCTGCAGCAAAGACTAAGAAATTTCTAAGTCACAAGGGTGATTGGCAGAGTTTTTAATAAATTATAACAACTGCTCCATTTTAGGGAATTTATTTTTTATATAAAACTAGACCCAGCTTTTTTGTACTCTGCTAAAGATCAGTGGACTTCTACATTTATTTTGAAATCAGTTTAAATCAGTAAGTGATTTGCTGTCATAGAATCAGAGTTTGGCCAAACACTATGCATTTTCTGTCTGAAAAGATACGCTTTCTGAGTATGTATTTGATACTGTTTTTTCTTAATTTTAATAAGGTGAGGCAGTTCTATAAAGAGAGCTGAGGATTCTGGGCAGCACTTCTAAATATTGCTGTGAGCAGTCAGACTAAAGCAAAACTTGTTCAGTGAGTGGGATAAGGTCCTACATTCTTGTAATAATTTTCCCTCCCTGTTTTCCAGCAGCAGTTCAGATGGAAAAAAGTCCAAACTTTCTGAGTGCATAACTGCAATGAAAAAAATGCTTACTTTGTCTTCAGATAATTTTTCTATACTCTTATTAAAAATTACTATTATTATCACAAGAAAAATAAAGACAATAAGCTGTTTAGATGCTAAAGGGGACTAAGTATGTTAACTAGGTGTAGCATAAAAACTTCCTGTAGGATTATTCTGATAACATGAGTGTGGTTCCACTACTATATCATCCTCTCAAGTGTTTTGGCTTTTTAGTTGATCTATTTTGCTTTTGAGGATTGGTATACACACCTATAATTGTTCTCACTTATTGATGTACCTACTGAAATGGGAACCACTAGTCCCACACCGTCACTATAATGTTAGAATAATACTTTTTGGCTCTTAAATGAAACCTCCAGAACCAATTTACCTCAGAAGCTCATCAGTGATAAGGGTATCGTGTTGCTGTGGTAGTGTTTAAAATATCACTGTGTGGGTGGTATATTGGCATGTTACTTTTTACAACCCAAGTCCTTCTGATCAAACAAAACATAGAGTAAAAGTAAATCAGAAGTAGTTTTCTGTTTACAAGTTCAGATTTCACTTTAAAAGAAGTCGCATATTTAACATCAATATAAACAATATTAACCCACTTACATACAATTTTGTTTCTGTACTTTATCTCATGATTAATCTATAATTGATTTAAAGATTGTTTGCTGAGCAGAACACAGTCAGGGTATGAGATGCTGAGCAAAACTGAATGGCTCTATTCTCATTTTTATATCTTTCATTGTGTAAAGTCCAAGTACTGCCAAGGGCAAAGCTCCTAACAGGTTGCAATAAGGTTTTATGGCCCTAGGAAAACATGTTTTTAGATATTTATATCTATATCTCTCTGCGTGTCTGTGTCTATTTATGTATGAATGTGATTCAAGCGCAGTATTCTTCTACCTCTCTCCCCTCCAAATGGAATGTTCTGTTGCTATGACCACTGTTGCAGAGAGTCAACATCTATTTAAATCTAGTAAGTTAACATCCAGTCGATCACTGGATTCCATTGGCTGAATATTCCCAAGCCTTTTTTAATTAAGAGTATTCCTCTCCACTTACAATGCCATGTAATTTTCCCAGGCACATACTGCTAATTTAGAGCATTCTCTCTCTTGTTCCCTCTCTTTTTTAAAAGAGTAATTTCCTCCTTTAATGTCAGAGACATTATTAAATAAGAGCCTGTATGAATATATGAGTATGTGGAACATAAGTACAGAATTGTATTTTTCAGACACACAAGCTACAAACAAAACAAAGGGCAGATCAGCTACAAAAACTTTATCCCATGCTCAGAGAAATGAGCTTGGAAGAGACATGTTGTTATTAAAACCACTGAAATAACTTCAAGCAGCTCCATCAAATTAGCATTTATGGACACTTGAGATGGTTTAACTGACACTCTAGTGATATTCCAGAGGAAATTTAATGTTCTTTACTTTAAAATAAAGTGCTGAGAAGTAGTATAGACAAGGAAACAGTGTTTTTAGAGGCCAGTAGATCTTTTCTTTCAATCACCATGGATCTTTTATCAACCTTTTGCACCCTTAAATACTCATCTTGCATAGATGAAGAAAGGAATGCCTGCCAACATTTTGTCAGACTCAGCTGGAGGAGAGGACGTCCTCAGAAAATTTCTGAATTCAGATGTGGAATGAGGCACCACCGAACAGAGGGAAGTGCAGATTGGTGAAGTGGCTTCTTTTAGGACATATTAGCTATATTTAGAGTACATCATCCAGGAGCATATCACAGTCTCTAAACCCATGTAAATGATCCAGTCATATTTTAATCAGATATCAGAATGAGATCAGATGCACAAAAGCCCCCATGAATTGCTTTCCCTGACAAGGAAAGTGCTCAAGTGGACTCTAAGAGAACCACAGCATGCTGCAGCCAAATCTTAGAAGACCAGGCCCTGCCTTGTGCTATGCATCTCTTGCATGGCCAGAGAATCTCTTGAAGAGATCTTACCATGAAGACTGCTAGCCCCTTTTTTCTAATTGTCAACATTTAAGTCTTCATTTACAAAAGTGATTCTACGTTTTACAATGCTTGTTTATGTCCGATTTTGAAAATGCAGTAATCTACTTCCGAAAATCAAATCAATTTAATGTTACTCAAGTTGCTGCTGCAACATCGATTAAATAAGAATATGATCTCATCTAAAAATGTAGACCACAGCCCTTGCCTCTCTGTTGTTAAATAATTCTGGACTCTTTATTATCTCAAACTTCTGTTCTCAATTTTGCTGATTTGTTTTTTCCATATAAATCTTCCACTATAACTGCATAAGAAAAAGACTATTGATTTTTTTGTTAGTAATCTTAGATTAATTTTGGAAAAGGCAATGTAAGTTTTGCTATACATCACGTATTATTGTAAGGAATATTAATAAGTTTTACATGCCATCAAACATGTAACAACAAGAATTATTAATAAAAAATTAACTGTAATTTGTACATCATAAGCCTGAGCTGTGATTTGCAGACCAAGTAGAAAGGTGCTTGCCCAAAGGCATGGCTTTTTGCAGCCACATCACCATTACAGTTAGTTTTCATAGGATCTATGGAAATCATGTCATAAATCTGTTTTGTAAGAAACTGTAATCATATCAGGATATATGTATTTCATGTTCATACCTTATTAGTAGGAGACCCACGCAAAGAATTCAGAAATCCAAAAGGTAAGAATTCAGCCAAACTACATTCCACGAGAGACAAATTAATTTTGATGTCACTAACAGCATTAACAATTAAATGTAAAATTGCAACTGCAATAATCAAGCCCAATAAAACTGGCCAGATGTACAGGGGCATAACATATTTCTGATAAATGAAAGCAGATAAACATGACTTGGACTTTCAAACTGATAGCAATGGAACTTTACATAGTCATGAACAAGCAAAAGTTGACTCCAGCTAGTCACAATGTTCAAGTAATTTATTCACAAAGGTTTTCTGTACACAGAAAATTTTTGCTACTCCTTTTCACTTCTCCTAAGACACTGTCCTTCATGGATAAAGAAGGAAGACCCCCCTGGGAATGACAAAGCATCCCAGATGAGAAAAAAGCTAGTCTTTGATGTCAGAGAAAATAAATGAGAAAACAGTTCAGTGGAAGGTTGCTTCCCCCAGGTCCAACAAAGTGATAGTGAGGTATGTGTGGCTGTTACATTGAGGATGAAAATGAGCAAGCTGCCCAAATACTGTAATTCACAGTAATGATATGTATAAGCTCATGTCTTCATCTATACATGGAGATGGCTGGTGCATCACTATTTTTTGCTTTGCCTACTTAACTGCCCAGGTGAACTGATATATCAAGCCAGTTCCCTCTTTTTCTGTTTCCCCTCTGTGTTTCTCCTGAACTCCACGCTAGGGTGCATGGTTCTGCTGTCCTAAGTTTTCACAATTTTTCAACTGCTTTGATCGTACATATTCTAACATCTTGGTTAAATAATAGATTTACAGTCTTGTAGCAGTGGGAATCATTATAGGGCATAAATATTTTTGTTAATATCAGTTATGTAGTTTAGGTTAGGGTTTTAAAAATATTTGAAAGAATTAAGTATTATTCTCTTCCTTTGGCAAGCAGACTTTAAGAATATAAACTGGAAAAACATTAAAATTTATGATTAGCTTTTTAAGAGCTGGATTTCCCAAAGTAGTTGCAGACTTAGGTGATTTTATTTGTCTTAGAGTTATGTATGCCATGATTTAAAACAAGTTAATTCCTTTAGCCAAGAAAGATAAGGTTTGAAGGCTTTTTCCGAATGCATCTTATATCCAAGGATGCATGCACGCTCAAATAACATGGTATGTTGCCACAAATCAGAAACTTTCTCTTAGGTCTGCTTATTTCTTCTGTAGTGCAGATAGCCATGGGCTAACTACATCTAAAAAATGGGGAGAAATGGCCATTGCACTAGTAATTTACAGCTGGCTGCAAACTGGACCCTAGGCTACCATAGCTGCATAATTGCTATAACAAAAATTCAATTAACATTGAAAGAGTCAAAAAAAACCCCCAACACCACAAATTCCAAAAAAGGTGACAAATACAGGAGATTATATTTCCTACTGAAACTAGCAGTTGGAAAATGCTCGTTCAATTCGCCACTCTGCCACAGGCTAAGCAAGCCATTTACACACTTAGTGCCCCAGTTTCTCTGACTATAAAAATCTGCATAATCTTGTTTATATGTTTTCATACAGTAACTTCAGATCCCAAACAGGAAAGAAATGTTAGAGAAGTGTGAAGTATATTTTTTTGAACAACACAATAATTACCCAAACAGATTCTGAATTTCCAGTCCATTATGATGGCGCCTGTCATCACCCCCGTCATCTGTTAATACTGACTCCAGTACCCTGTTTCTAAAAAGTGATACTGGATGCTTTCAAAAAAGATTTAAAAAAAAAGATATAACCAAGGAAAAAAATCTCCATATACAAGTATATGAGTTTATACAAAGTATGTAACTTTCTAATCCCTAGCCTGCCCTGCGCTTTTTTTTTTTGAGTATTTGTTTTTTGCTTAAAAAAGAGGGAGTTTGGTTCAGTTTCATTTAGATCTGTTTTTGTAATTGTGTGGTCATTTTCATGTTAATACATGAGCATTTCACCAAAAAGAAAACAAAGCATTTTATCTTTATCTTTCTCTTCCTATGTTACCCTTCTCCAGAGGGACCTTGTGGGGAAAATCACTTGGAGGGGGGAAATTATAGAAAATCATGAATCTTAACTTGTCACGATTTTAGAATAAAGAATGCTATTCTGCAAACTGTTAGTGTGAGTCCTTTGCGAGCACTAGCAGTTGCCAGCAGCAGGTAACACATTTAAACAAAGTGGGAAGACCCACTGAGGGGTCCCTCTAATGCTGTTGGTGTGTTTCCCTGAACAAGTCAGTCCATTTGCCCTCCGATCCAGTGGGACTGTTTATTGAAGGGTCCTTGTAACAGGGTGCTAACAGACTGGTGAGGCACAAGGGTCTTGGCTTTCCTGGGGTGCTAATAGACAGATCAAACACCCGGGCTTGAGAGGATTCCACCCCACCCCCATCCCTGCAAATGTGAGCTGCAGAACATTCCTTTCTAGTCTTCTTGGCATTATACCCACATAACTACCAATGATAGAACTTGGCACTCTCTTTCCACAAACATGACTCTACTGAGGTATTCAATGATAATTGATAATGATGGTCTTTTGTCAAAGATTGATATTGGTATGGAGCGTAACAATCGTGCAAGTAACATCATCTTCCTTTCACGGCTGTTTCTGATTACAGTTTGAAGTCTTAATGGAAAATCTTTGAACTGAACAAGTGTAAGGTGAAACGAAAAACTAATCAAACTTCCCTTTCAATTTTCAGGGATCTTACTTATTATTTTTCATTTGAAAGCAACCCACTATTTGAAAGTTTTACAGTTGATACACTGTATCTCATAGCTCTTCAGAATTTCCACCTCAAAGTGCTCAGAAATAATGAAAGAACTTTCCAAAATTAAAAAAAATAATCACTGCAATGTCATGAATTATTGATGAAATAATGAATTGTGAGTTGTTTCCTTTCACTTTTTCATTTTGGAGCACTTAAAATACTTCAGATAATGTTCCCTGCTTTTTCCCCCAAAATGGGTTAATTTTCCTCCTTTTTCTTTCATTTGTGAGGCTAGGAACATTTTTTAACATGAAAACATTTTCCCATATTTAAAAATCCCTGAAAGAAAGCGAAAAATAGTACAAAACCACAAAGTATTGTGAGACCTTGATTACACGTTAATTTTCCAGACCTCTATGATATGAAAGGAGAAGAGCATAGATTCTTGGATGACAATAAAAGAAAGATTGTAAGAAATATTTGCATAGGCTATCACAACTCAGAAGTCTATTGAGGATTCCCCAGGGCAACCCAGAATACCCTTTGGTATTCTACTTCAAGTGATTTCAGTGTCCTCACAGAAGACTTTCAAAAGAATAATCATGGGGGGTGTTAGTAGCTTTTAGGATCTATATTTTTGTTGTACCTTAAAATGACAGCCATCTGGAAAACTGTTACTGGCACCTACCCTCATGTCAGTGATTAGTATAAACATTGAGATGTATGTGGGAAGGGTGTGTGGGAGTCACTTTCCTATCCTCAGGAGAGAGAAGGCTTTATATAAAAGTGTTTTATCTAATCTTAAACTTAGGAAAAATTTAGATCCTAAGTGGTCCTTGGGTCACAACAACCCCATGCAACGTTACAGTTGCCAATGGAAACTGAGGCATTGTTTGAGTTTATGGACCTCAAGGATTAGTTGGAAAATAAGCACAGTTCAGAGTTTAGACAACTGCCTAAGTCCAAGGCCATCTTTAATGATTTAACAGGCCTTCTGTTTTCCCTACGTGTCCTAAAATTTGGAAGGGGACCAGGCACTCATACAGAACAGATGTCGTTGAGCAAACATCCAGTTTTCGCTCTACGCTGGATAGGCGGACAGCCATGTTACAGCATGTGTGCGCTGTTTGAATGCTGCTGAGCCTTGCCACTGGCTGCACCTGGGGACACGGAGCCACAGCAGCCTCACATCTGTGGGGCTGCGACTGGAGGGGGACCTCTGAGTCCTGAAGTCCACCAGGTGGCATCTTCTAACAACATGAATCACAGAAACACAAAAGGAATCAGAAAAATAAAAAGCTATTATGCTAGGGTATAATTTTCTCAGAAAAAGAAACTCAAAAGAGTGCACTGCTTGGTTAGAGGGAAGTCACGTTTCCCAATGTTTCAAGGAAACTAAATTGTTTCATAGATTACAGACTGCAGGTATTTCAGCTGAGATCTGGACAGTGCATCTTCTCCTGGCCATACTTTGCATTCTTTCCTAGGGCGAAAGCCCTGTGAAGCTGTCTTAAATGCTTAGTGCAGAATTCATTGCCTAGTTTTACTACCTGTGTTGTACCCTGGAAATACTCTTAAATCAGACAGAAACCTGCATTATTTATAACAGTAGTAGGGAGGATAGATTACTGTAACTCCATTTTGGTGATCTTCAATAATACAGCCAGGAAAACAGAATGCTTTCCTTGAGGACTCTGCCATGAAAGAAAACATCTGCCCACAGACATAAAGCTCACATATACATCACTTCCCTCCCTGAAGAAATGGTTTAATTTCTAGAAGAGGAGACAAGCCATTTTTAACCTGTTGATGCATCAAAACAATATTTACTTGTGAACAGAATTTTACTTGACTTAGGATCTTCAGACTGTGCCCAAGGACGTAACGTATTTAATTTGATTTTGTTTCCTCCTTGGTATTATCTTCTAAACTTGTTATTACTTCTGGCCTTCTCTGTTTCCAGTTTGTCATGCACCAAACTGTCTGGAAACAGCAACCTTGAGTTACTGAAAGCTGCTGTAAAATAAGCAGGCTAATACGACTGCATGAAATTACAGATTAATATGGATTTTTTGTAAAAATTTAATGGGCTGTGAATAGGAGTCCTTTAGAAAGAAAAAAACAATTTGAAAAAGTTTTGTGAAGGCTATCTCAGAGGCCAGTGTCTCAGGGACCCTTCTAAAAACATGGCAGAACAGGATAGCTAGTGCATGCACAGGATACCCACTAGAGCAGGCTGGAAATGTCTCCTTTAATGGTTCTCTAATAGAAAATATTATTTTGTGTAGGAAAATTTGCTGATACTTTTTCTTTAAACCAATTCATTATGTCTGGAAACAGTTGGATGTGAATTGAAATATTTCCATTTATTGAACCGATTATAAATTTTTGGTTTCAAATCATTTAATAATAATCAGTACTCTCTTGAGGCAAATTGTCTCTTGAAGGTTGTAGCTTGAACTGTCTTCTCATGACCTTTTTGGACGACTTTTTCTTCTAAATTATAATGTATCATTTTTTTCTGATAAAGCAGCATAGTGAATCTTGAAAATTATAATTCAGCCAAGGACTGAAGACATCAGAGGACAATAGAATACCGGTTCCTTAAATGATGATTCTCAGGACATTAATAATGTAGTTTCATCATTAATTGTCCCAAAGTGAAAGATTTTTTTTTGCATATATTCATTTATTGGTATGATTTCTGAACTTCTCAGTACTTTTCAATCATGCAAATGTTTCCATACTTTATTTTAGGTTCCATTTAGTCCCACGAGGAGTACTAGTAAAATGCTTTCCCACAGAATGGAAACTTCAGTATTTATTAAATTTATTACTAACTTTTGTAGGCTTATAATTGGTTTAAAAATAACGTGTTTTAATCACAATCTTGAAGGTGCAGGTATCAACGTAATTAAAAAAAAAGTGTAAGGTGAAGGAGCATCAATTAGTGGTGCCACTGCCATCTAGTGGGGAGTTTTGTTGCTGCACTGTATCTGCGGTGGTGCTCTGGAGCAGCAAAGGGAGGTGCCTGCTGGTAGGTACTTGAATGACTTCAAACATATTTGGTAGTAGAGGAGCAAAGACATGAAAGGTCATATCGGTTTCTCTTTTAAAACATTTTGTACTATCTTTTTTTCTATTTAATAATTTCTAATATAATGTCTTTTCTGTTGTCTGAAACATTTTTTTAATACTTATGTGAATGTTTCCCTCTTTTTTCCTTTTTTCTTCTCTACATTCATTCTGACTCAACCTGTTGAAGCCAATAGATAGTTTGAGTTGGTTTTCTTTAGGAGTCTGTTGTTTTGTAAATTTTCTGAACAGGAGAAAAAGACAAAAAACTGTAAAAGGGCATGGCTTATGATGACACAGACTAAATTTCACTTGGTGTCCTTTATAAATAGGCCAAACAGTGTCTTTTATAAATAGCTCAAATTTTTTCTTTGATATGTGGAATAAAAGATATGGCAAAAGTAGTCGAATAATCCTTTTGAACAGGGCATATAACCTTCCTGACACTTTTTCAATAGGACTTTTGTGCAGTGTAGAAAAACAACACTTGCCAATCAGCCTTCACAAAGTATGAATAGAAATATGTGTATCTTCGAGCTCCACTGTTGTACAACGAACTGGCTTTGTTTGTTCCTGACATAAAAAAATCCACAAAAAATCAGACTCAGCACAGGAATAAAATGATCTCATGAAGTTCACTTACTGTACAGCATAGTCAATTCTCACCCTTAGAAAAGTAATGCGCGCAGAGACTGCCATAGCTCTTTCAAAAAGAATTCAAGAGGGGTCAGTTACTATTTAATAATGTCTTGTATCATTGTTCTAAATTTATTTTGCTTGAAGCTAACTGCTACACTTTGCCTAAAAGCACTTACTGAGCTTCTGGGCTTAAAATAAAATAGAATACACTGGAACAAAATGAAGAAAAAGTAATTTTTTTTAATTGTAATTGAGTGTTCAGAAAAATAAATTTTTATAGCACCTTCAAGGACAAAAAGCAAACCTATACACAGAATATTTGATGTAAAATCTAGACAGATTCAGAGAAATGAAAAAAGTTTAAATAGTTTTCAGTAGTTTTCTTTTTAAAAGGGAATCTTTTCCCATTATTTACTATAATTTACAATTTCAGCTTCTGCTGGTGTTTATTACTGCCCCCTAAATATATTCCTTTCTCTTTTCCTTTCTTAAAGGAAATAAAAACGAAAACTGGGAGGGGGGGGGGGGGGAGGATAGCGAATCATTAACTTAACTGAGCATATACAAACTTTTAGAGTGAATTTAAAATCTTGCTTAAATATTTAACATCTTAATTCCTGGCATAAGGTTTCATTCATCTTCCTAAATTCCTAAATCTCCTATTTCTCTTACTATACATGTATTTCTTGGAATGTATTTTCTGCTTGCAAATCTTTCCAGTCATTAATATAAGTCCAGGTTAGGATAAAACTGAAGATCCTATTCTATAGGTTGGCAAATTCCCCATTTATTTTCAATGTTGAAATTAAAAGTTCTATTCAAATTTCTGTCATGGTTATGTCTTTGGTTCCTGCACTGGTCTTTTAGCAGTGACAGCAAGGATGTTAGCAGTGGTGTGACTGCTATCTCTAGTAGTTGTCAGGTAGGATGATGAACGCCCATGAACATAGGAGTAAACCTTGCACTTCCAACCTGAAATAAAGTACTTCTCTTCAGAGGCTGAGGATAATAGAAGGATATAGAAGAAATAGACGAAGAGCTAGTGAAGACCTCTAAAAACAGAGGTTAATTCAAGGAAGGAACAAATGATTTTTTTTCCTAACTAAGAAGAAATCTTTAGTTGCCACATCAGCTGAAGCTGAGAGGAACTTGCTGTACAGGTCAGAGAGGAGACTTTTATCTGCAAGAGTTACCTAAATAAAGAAATAAAATAAGGTTCAGGACAGAAGACTGTAAAAGGACGGTGCTCCGTTTCTAAAATACACAAGAGCACTGAGGACACCAAGGCAAGCTAGGCTTTCAGAAATTCAGTAGTGTCCCCAGTATGAGCGTGTCAATTAATAGCAGTGACCTGATGTCAGAGAATGCCACATCTGGTGGGCTTCGGGACGCAGGTGGCTCCCATGTGAGGCTGCTGTGGCTCCATGTCCCCAGGTGCAGCCAGTGGCAAGGCTGAGCAGCATTCAAACAGTGCACACATGCTGTAACATGGCTGTCCGCATAGACCGATGAAGAGAGAAAACTGCCTTTGAGGGAACCCACACCACCAGTCACCACACTCACACCAACATAAGCAGCAAAGACAGTTTCTTCCAGCTTCTCTGGCTGCTCGGGACTGAAGGCTGCTGGCAAGAAAAAGAGAAAACTTTAATGCTGTGCAAGCGCTGTTCAGCAGTAGCCAAAACACCAGTGTGTTACCAATGCTCTTTTAATCACAAATCCAAAACACAGCACCATGCGGGCTACTACGAAGGAAGTTAACTCCTGTCCAGCAAGCCCCAGTACAGCATCCCATAATGAGTCTTGCTTATTTCCACAATCCCTTTAAGCCATATCAGAAGCTTTACACAGTCCCAAAGTGTTCTTCCTCCTGCATCCATGGTAAGTCCTATACCCTCTCAGGCAACCACCCCGATAGCCTGCATGGCCTTATGGAGAGAGGAGTTCTGGCTGACTCATCCTGGTGGGTTTCTCACTGGCATCAATGGTCTAATTAGTCTCCTCTGATGGTCTTTGGAGAAGCTGGTTCTTTGACATCATTTCACTTATCGGGTCTCTAGGGCTCTTCTGCCTCTGTTGTTCCTGTGATCCTTGCTGGGCAGCTGTGTTCCCTGTGATTAGCTTTTAATCATGTAACCTAGCATATTTAAAATTAAGTATTATAAATACAGTTGAAATATATAATTTCGATTAAACTAATAATAATAATAATTGGTTTTTTGATTAGTTATATTTATCTTCAATTTCTTTCAACTAGCATTTTGACAAGTTAATAGCAAGATATATATGATATGGTATATCCTAATGATTTGAAAATAACATAAATGAAATTATGAAGAATGAAATATTTCAAGACCTCTGAATCAAAATATGCTTATGTTTTTTACTTGGAAATGTTGAACATTTCTTTTTCTTTTTAAAATTAAAAACATCATAATGGTTTTATTAGCTTTTGGAGGGTTTTTATTTCAGTTTTGCAAAGACTAGGAAATATATTAGCAATTTAAAAGTTTAGTTTTAATGTAGAATATGTACTGTTATCTACATAACAGTAAAAATTGCAGCTTCCATATTTCAGCTTTTTTAGAAAATTTAAAAAAGGTAATTTCATTGTAAATTATGAACATCAGGGATTTTGCAATAGTGGTTCAGGTAAAAAAATTAAAGAGAAATCCTATAAAGAGATATATTGTATTTTGTGACATAATTGTAAGGTAACCCTTCTGAATTTCTCCCTTGAACCTTTAAAGTGAGAAAACCATAATATTTTTTGCATATATTTACTAGAGATCCTTTTCTTTGCATATACAAGTCTCCTAAAACATATAGCTCATATTTTTCGACATGACTTGTGACATTGCCTTACCCTTCTACAATATCACACTGCTCACATAGGAGTTTAAGTATTTGTCATAAAGGAAATTAATATGGCACAAAGTCAAAATTTATTACAGCTTTGGCTTGGCTCTCCTTCTACTACCAGAGGCTTTAAAAGCACTTTTGAACTGATGATGCAGCTTTTCTGTCTCTCCTTAGATTTCCCAGACCTACCCAGATGCTATATACACTTCACAATTTGAGCAACATGCCAAATTTCATTTTTACCTCCTACTTTCAGATCAATTAGGTAAAGTTAATGCTATAGTAGGGTCTTACTGACAGAGGTGCTGTGCCTACAAGATTAGGGACACATTTGGTTGTACTGATGTATTTCATCACTTAATTTACTTGTTTGGTTTTTCAGTCATCAAACAGGTCAATGAAACTAAAGATGCACAGGGTCTGATATTTCATATTTTACTTTCTGTTCATGAACACATCCTGCTTTTTTCAAACATTGTCTACAAATTGATATTAAATGTACAATATGTGTAAATGTAAGATAATGAATTGATCATAATATACTTGTTTCTCTTGCAGACTTTCCTAATTCTCAGTTTTCTATTTATTGGCTCAGATTTATCATCTAACATTGTATTGTTTCTGCTCCCTAATTAAATGAACAGAAGACAAATAATTTCGAAAATGATGCACTTAACGAAGAGTGTTCTGACAAGGTCTCTTCTGTGCTAGACTGATGCCAATTAATTACATCTTGGCAATATGCAACCTTTTCAATGACCATGTGAATATTAATAAATAATAATCGATAGCATGGCTCTCTGAGAAACACAGAAAAATCTCTGCAAATCAGAGGTGCAAATCAGGTGCAAGTCAATGACCATATGAATATTAATAAATAATAATCAATAGCATGGCTCTCTGAGAAACAGAAAAATCTCTGCAAATCACTTTTTGTACTAGTCAGACCAATCTGTTGTGTGTAACAGTTCCAGTATTATGCTGTTCATGTCACAGATGTACAGTGGCTTTGTTGTGTGTTTAATTACATTTACAACGGTGTGAGCTGCCTCTGCCCGTCAGACACCATTGTTATAGTAGCTGTTTACTCACTTTTATTTCTTGGACAGATGAAAGAATTTCATGAGCTCTAAATTCACATACATGCATAGCTGTTCCACATATCCACGATAATTTCTGAACTTAGTTATTTCCTGTGAAACCTATGATATTTATTTTATAAATGCTTGCATTAAAATCCTGGTTCCTTCAGAACTTTATAACTAGCAATAATTTATAAAATTATTCAGTTTATAATAATATCCCACACTTTAAATAGCCAGAACACCCAGAACTACGGGAAAGTTTGTATGCCTGTAATCATAAAGCCCACAGAACTGGAATAGTGCAGATCAAATGCCAATCAGGATCCTACCAGTATAATTTTCCCATTACAAGAAATAAAACTACAAATTACATACAGGTCCTTTTTTTTAACCAAACCAGCCACCATTATGCAGTTTGTCCTGGTGTACTTCCACTGTGGCCATATCTGTTGCATGGAAGTATTCAGTGCTAATTTCTTTCCTGGTCATGCTGATAAACCAAGCGCAATATCAAAATTCTGGTCATGCTGTCCTCAGAGATGTCAATATTAAAAAGATTTCAGCATCTAATCTGCTGATTTTTTTCTCCTTGTCAGGATTGTCAGGTTGCTTATACTGATTTATGGAATATTTTCAATACATAGTGGATAAGGGCTTTTATAGTCACAAACTATAGTCACAAACAAAAGTCACAAGGATTTATGAAGCTGTAAAAATAAAGATTACAAGCTGTAATAATAAAATCAAATAAGTTGGCAGTTGTGCAAAGCTGCAAACCATATAGTTCCCATTGTCTAGTGATGAAAAGCACTCTGGAGCTTCGTATGTTAATTTGCTCAAACCTATTATTGCAGGTGTTCCAACTACACAGCTACTCAGTACTGTGACTCCTGCCTGGTGGTGTCCAATCATTTGATTCCCTAGTTTAATTACTTTGCAAATCTCTCTGCTGTGATGGATGAGCCACTTGAGAGTAATACATGCAAATTAGCTTGTCTACTTTGTTTCTGTGCATTTGCAGAGGCTTCTTCCTTTTCCTAGTTTCTGTCATTGGTAAATTTTACTGTCTCTGAACTCTGTTCTTCACCAAATCATTTACACCCTAAGTAAAAAACTAAGGTACAAAGCTGATGTTTGCAGAGCTTTCAGGTGCTCCTCTCCACCATTCCCTTTCACATTTTAATTGTGTAACCCCAAATATTCAAATGGCAGGTATATAGACCTCGTGCATTTCAGCACATATGAGCACCCACCTCTTCAGTGTTTACAAGTCATAAGAAAAATCAGGGTGGTCAGTCTGTGTAACAAACATTCTTCAGTTTTTATTCTAAATTGCAGAAAAGGACTAATAATGACTCTCTGTTTCCTTAGAATAGAAGTCAGTCTAAGTATGCTGTTACCATCTAGAATATCTTTTACACATCAGTCAGGCTATCTCTATCAACAAGTCAATACAACGAATGCATTCCTTTGTAAGTGAGACCAATTTTTTCTATTTTGTCCATTTTGATTTTCTTATGCCTTTTTTGTTAAGGCATAACAATATAAAATCAACATAACAAAATAATAAAAAGATTTTTGTTAGGGGTATTCTCATGGCTTTTTAAATAAATATATGCTTAAATTTAGTCAAGGTAGCGATTACACTTAATTCCTCACACTTTAAAATACAATAATAGAATGAGAATACTCAACATGTCATGATTCAAAATGCAGAAGGATTCATTTGCTTTCATAAAGTTCATAGGATTCTATGCTTGTTGATCTAGATCTTCTAGATCTTGGTCTAGAAGTATGACAGCACCCTGCAGCACATTTTCCATCACCATTTTATGTACCACACATGAATTCATGGTATTTTGTTCATATTCTGGTCAATATATATAGAAAAAAAGAAATCATATATGATATGTATTTTTAGATTCCTGTGTTTCTATCTGACAGCCAGAGGTGATATCTCTTTCTAAAACAGACGCACATACACAATCTCTCTATGAGCTGAATGTTGCTAATCAGTCTGGCAGACAGAAAGCCTACTGAAGGCATGGGGCTTCCAGTATCTTCCAGTTGGCTCTCTAATATCTATTTTAATACCTTGCAATGGCTTTCTAAGATGTTACCAGGTCTCATAATCTTTTTAGACTTTTCATCCAACCGTGGTCATTTCTCTAGAAGCTGTTTTACTTTGGCTACCCTATCTATCTATATACTCAGTAGTTTTTCTTTAGCAGACATGTTTTCCAGTTTTGTTCCCCCCTGCACTTTGGCCCTCCAGGCTAAATGTAATCTGTCTGATGTATATTTTCTGAATCTGGCCTAATAATTGCCACTGCCTACTGTTTCTTTGTTATGCAAGCACTCATTCATAGCTCTGTCTGTAGCATCTTTGTAGATTTGCCTGTTTGATAGGGGATTATCCATGTCTCTTCAATGATATTACTATTTTTCATAGACATATGCAGACAGACATATAGATCAGTTTAAAGGTATTAGATACAGCAGTACTGATTCACCAACTTGGGTAACTTGCATCAAGTAATGACTGCAATCTTTATGTAAAAATAACCGTGATTTGTGTGTGTTTGTGCAGCATTGAACACAGCTAAATTTGTGATTTAAACATCACGTGTTAATTTGCTTTAACTTTACCAGTAATTATGCCTACAGATACTTTGTTAAATAACTGACTTTTTACTGTGAATGGGTTTATAGTGCTTCAGGGAATGAGACATTTATCTTTGATTAAAGCTTTTGGACAGGACAATAACAGAGATAATAGAAACTGGCATACTGCTGATTTTTTAATAGGAGAATATTTTCTGGATCACATTTGTGCTTAACATTATATATACCTTTGCAAAAAATGAATGAAGTAGTTTGTTCAGTTCTTCATTCCCTAGGCAGTTGCATGCATTGATGATGAAAGTACTACTTCGCTGCTGTGTTTCTGTCTAGCAACAGAAAGTATTAAAAAAGCTTCTGCTGCATTCAATCTCCTTTTCCCCCTATTCTGCAAGGCAGAATATGTATTTAAAGTTTTTCAGAAAGTCACAAAAATACTGCTGAGTTTGGTGCAGGTTCTTGGTGTTGTACTTTTTGCAATTAATAATGGAGCTATTTTAATTTACTTACACTCCTGAAATCCATGCCACTATTCCAATTTTCTAGACTTGTTTCAAAACATCATCTTCATGATGGTTTGCGGGTGAACTATGTGTTTTTTTCATAGATCTAGACTGTGGTACAGACACAACATATTCAAAGGACATGCTTTTTAACCCAGCACCGCAGAGTTCCACTCTGTGTTGCTGAACCACAAAGATGAGTTATTTCTTCATCTGCTATTTTTATTTATGTGTGCATTATGGTTTAACCCCAGCTGGCAACTAAGCACCCAAGCAGCTGCTCACTCACTCCCCCCACCTCCCCTGATAGGATGAGGAGGAGAACTGGGAAAAAGGTAAAACTTGTGGGTTGAGACAAGAACACTTTAATAATTGAAATAAAATGAAATATTATAATAACAACACCACCACCACAAACAACTGTAATGAAAAGGAGAGAAAGGGAGAGAGGAATAAAGTCCAAAAGGAAAAAAAAACCCCAAGTGATGTGCAATACAATTGCTCACCACCTGCTGACCCATGCCCAGACAGTCCCTGAGCAGCAATCCTAAGGTCCTGGCCAGCTCCCCCCAGTTTATATACTGAGCATGATGGTCTATGGTATGGAATACCCCTTTGGCTAGTTCAGATCAGCTGTCCTGGCTGTGCCCCCTCCCAATTTCTTGTGCCCCTCCAGCCCTCTCGCTGGCAGCACCTGAGAAACTGAAAAGTCATTGACTTAGTATGAACATCACCCAGCAACAACCAAAACCATCAGTGTGCTGTCAGCATTGTTCTCACACCAAATCCAAAACACGGCACTGCACCAGCTACTAAGAAGAAAGTTAACTCTATCCCAGCAAAACCAGGACTGTGTGCCTTTTCACAGATCATGGGAGTCCTACTTTCTATAATATATAGGTTTCATTGACATGAAACTTAGATACCTGAATATTCTTAGGTGGATATGTTAGTAACAGATTTTGGGGGACCTACAGAAGATTATCAACTATAATTCCTTACATTTGTAACTTTATTTTTTTGAGAAGATTTACTGCAATGAAATATTTTACTTTGCTTTAATTTGGAGAAGACCTAGATTGAGTGGAAGAGAAAGGATTAAACACTGACATGCAAAGTGCCAGAAATGGTAAGGGTATTTGGTGGAAGAAGGAGAGATGTCTCAGTAAGAGCAAAGGAGGAGCATGGAAAAGGCCTGAGTTTACTTGGAAATGGAAATGGGGAATTTATTGCTACAGCAAAGAATGAAGAAATAATAGTGGTAAAAAGGTAAAAAATGAAAGAATAGTGTCATAATAGATTCCCAGCAAAACGTGACAGGATGAGACAGCTCTGGGAAGCATAGTATCATTCAGTGAAACGAACCTAAGACAAAGAAATACAGGAGAGAGAGAACTCTCAGTCTCAAAAAGAAGCAGATTGGTATCCACAAATGGACTCAGAAGTGGTAGTTACTAATAGTTGTGGTATTTGAACCTGCAGCTATCACAACTGATCCTGTTATGTCTCTGGGAGTATGATCTATTTGTCATATAGTCAAGGTGACAATGTCTATCCTTTTCCCTTACCACTTTTTGTTACCTATAACGTAGACTGTGGGGACATACCTCACTGATCTCAGCTCAATTACTTATTTAGATGAGCTAAAGCTCTGAAACTCCTTCATTGAGTAAAGAAGGGTTCTTGCGATACTGCTTTTTACATTTAGAAATCTAGGTTGAAATTGGAAACACACACTAGTCTATAGTCTTTTCCCAGGGTTTTTCAAATGAAGGTTGTGACCAAACAACTGAACTGATGTTCTGATTTATTTGTGGATAAAAAGCAAACAGTTCATATTTTTATTAAGTATTCCTCTGTAATGTAGACAGTGGCATGTATTTAAAACAGAAAAGGCTATATTTTGAGAACTCTAGGATTCAACAGCAGAAATCAAGTTGTTCTGTTCCACTTTTTTATTTTAGTATGTGCAGTCTCAGAGTTTGTGTCCTATCTACTACCACTTTGCTAGTTTTACAGTACATGAAAAAGAAATCGTGACTTTCTGGAGTTATGCTTATCAACTGAAGGAAATTAAGACCATCTTTGATTAGGGCAAGAAGTAAATCCTTATCTGCCTATTCTTAATTATGGTATTAAATTGTTGCAGTTGGAATGACTTCTTTTAGGAGTCCATATGCTTTTACATCAAGAGGTAGGAAAAATTCAGGCCAAATAGGAATGAGGTTTTAATTTCTTAGCTCTAATACTCAGATGAAACAAGGCAGTACTGAGTGTTCAGCTCCCATGAAAATCTTTTGAGTAAGTAGCTTTTAAATTAAAACATATAGATTTTGTCTGTTCAAAAGGTCTATGGGATTAGAGCCAGAAATCTCATTTGATTGTTGGTAACTTTATGTCAAAAAAGATGACCGTATAGGAGAAAATTCCACCTTGCATTTCCCTTTCAGGCTTTGTTCTAACTGCAGACTGCACCTGGAAATAGAATTAATTTAGACTCAGTCCTTAATAAGTAGTCAGATGCAACAGCAGAAAATATGAATTACAGCTTGACACAACCATCATTGTGTGTTCAGAGTACAATCAGCAAACGGGGTCAGCATGGAGAAATAAAAGCAAGAAATTATCTAATCTACCCATAAGCGTATAATTGAGATATTGTGGGGATGGGAATCACAGAACTGAAAGGAAAACGTACTTCATATACTAATGCAGTAAGAAGCTGGAAGGTTTGAAAAGGTCAGCATTCTGCAAGATTGTAAAGATGATCCCCCTTTCTAGTACTGCTGTTAAAAACAAATGAGGAGTTGTGATAAAAAGACCTTCACCACACCATTTATTTCAGCAAGTAATAATTTTATCAACTATTTGTAAAACTGAATATAATTTATTGGTCTTACTTAGAACCAAATTGCATCTACCATAGTGGTAGAATGTGAGATATGTTTAAATTTAGGATTTTCATAATCACATAGTGACCATATTAGTAGGCTTTGGCATAAATAGATTTTAAAAAAGCCATTAGTTCTCTCTTTGTATGCAACTTCTGTACATTTTCAAAGTAAAGACTTCAAAAATCTTACTAATATTTTAAAAGATCTTACTGTTTCTAAAAGATGCTACATATTTAACAAAAAAAATTGATTTAGTCCTAATGGTTCACACAAGTTGCATATGCAAGAGAAATTGTGTGCATGATAGTGATACTTTTTTATCATTTGCAGCTTTATGGTTTAATTAGATATAATAGAAAAGCCTTCAAATGAAACTTTTAATAGAGAACAATTCAGCTATTGAGATTACAAACAAGTTATGTTAGAAAAACTAGTTTAATTGCATCAGTGACTTACCCATCTATAATTATAAAGGTGAAACACACTGAATATCCTATGCTTTGGTAGCACATCTACTAAAGCCATTTCAGTCAGATGCAACCACGTCAGCTTTTCCAAAACTTGCTTGTGTATCAGATATTTGACCTAACAGAGATTCTTGGTTTGTGTGTCTTACACATTCAACCAATATTCCTACAGCTGCCAGTAAAGTTTTAGGTTTTGTCATCACTCTCCCCTCCACCACCACCACTGTTTCTAAACTTGCTTAACAGAGTTTAATTCAAATCTGTCTGCAGTGATTTGCATGACTCCAAGAAGTGCTTCATGGATAATTTGCCTGAAGATGTTGGATTCATATATAACAAAGCAAAAGAGGGAAATTCAGATACCTTAAGAATTAAAAATAAACCCACTAAAATCTGCCTTTCAGGTCATCAAATGATCTGAAATAGAAATGCCATTCTAGGAATTACAAGCTGAAATGTCACTCCTGTCATCTCACTTCTAAATAATAATTGTCATTTTAGAATGATAACGTGATATTGTATGCTTTACATAATTACATTTTACTCCTTTTTATTACTCTTGCCCTCACCAACAGTGAGTTTTCTCTCTGATGTTTTGCTCCTACTCTGCATAGGAAATGTCTCCTAAAATGACATGCATTTTATTTGCTCCCTTGTACTATGGTCACAACAATCTGGGACAAATCCCAAGAAAAATTATCAAAGAAACCTTTAAGGTTAGTATGGCATGATCTTTCTCTAGCAAATTAATTTCATCTTTAGCCTCATTTACCACTTATCTCCATTGTCTTGGTTGTGTTTATTTTTTGAGACAATTTGCTCTAGATGTTTTTACTTTAGCCTAACACTCAGAAACTTCTAAGCATTACATCATAGAATATTTTTCAAAAATATTAAGCTGGCACCAGCTAATGGGAATTACATTTTTTTTAATTTGAAAGTTCTGAAGTAAGGAATGGTCATTGGCAGCTCAAAACTGACCATATGATAGAAGCTGCAAACCTACCTTAACATTTGCAACTCTTACTAGTGTTAATTAGAAATTAGACCTGAATTACTTTTCCTCATTCACATACTGGTAAACTATTTGTATGATTCAGAGATGGTTCCTTTAATAAAAAAAGTGTATGCTGTAGATCTCCTCCCTATATTTATATAACAAAAACTACTAAAATATTTTTAAAATTTTGAAGGATTACAGCAATTTTTTTTAATTATTAAAATTGTTGATTTGCAAGCAGAAGAGAAAAGAAATTCAAGTGATTAAGAAAGAGTCTAAGAAAACCGTTTTATTGGTTATCATTTTGAGAATGAGTATTTCCATTTACAATATTTTCTAGTGTTACATCTGATTTGAAATATTCCCATCTGCTAGTATCCTGAATGAACATGAAGCTTGAGATGTACATTTGTGTGACAGGTTATATTTCATTCATTACTTATGCAACATAAATAAGTCTGTGTATTAAATGTAAAAACAAACATCATTAGAAAGAGATCTCCTAAAGTAAGTATAATAAAGAAGACTCTAAATCACAGAAATCGACCTGAAAAAAACCCACCCTATTTTTAAATATGAAATCTTTTATCTCTAGAAAGCAACTTTGTGCAAACTATTTTTTTAGTACTATTTCTCTCTCTTTGGGGGCACATCCATTAAAGTATTATTAGTTTTGGCATTTTCCATCCTTCTGGTGGTTGATTTTGTCATCTTACATTTCTTGCTAGAGAATGTGTGTGAAATGTTAACTACTTCCAGCACATACCCTTTCATTTATCTCTTCTTTGAGGTGACCAAACTCGGTAGTTTCAGTCTCTCTTCAGGGGAGATTTCTCTGTGCCTTTGCTCTTTCTCACTAGCACTCTCTGAATCCCTAATCCAAAGCCAAATTCTCCTTTGAGGGAGGCGGGAGAGCAGACCCCCATCATTCTCCAGTATTCCAAAGGCATAATAACATTCTGTATCATGCATTCATGCAACTGGAATATTTATTTGACTGAAACTGCTCACTGAGCTGTAGTATTCACTGAGCTGCCTGCAGTGATACCCATCCCCTTTACCGATGTAACACCAACATTTTATGACCCTGTAAGTGAAAGAATGAATCCATTTATTCACATTTCAGTATGTGTTTATCAAACATTCTGATTTCATCCCTATTCACCTGCCTCCAGGCCCCCCTCTTAAAGTTTCTCAGAAGCTTTTCTGGGTTTGTCTAATCAAGATGATTGCAAACATTGTTATTGGACTGTTTTCATCCCTTTTCTTGGCATTGTAAAGAGTTTATAACTTTGATCACTGAAAGTGTTATGGGAAGCTCATTAATAATGTAAATATCAGCACACCGATGTTATTATTTTCCTATTAAACTTGGATAGGTTTCCATACAAAATTTCATAACCTTGTTCTGCTCTGCAACTGTTTCAGGATAGAAACAATGTAATTCTTTACTTGCTAATGATGGAATCAGTCTCAGTGAGCCTAATTCACTAATGACCAATTTCAGTGGTTGTACTATTGAAGGGCTATGATCTTACTGGCATCATGGAGACATGTTGGGATGACTCATGACTGGAGGGTTGGAGCGGAAGGATACAGGCTCTTTAAGAAAGACAGGCAGGGGAAGACAGGAGGGGATGTCTCCCGCTGTGTCAACAACCAGCTGGAGTGCATGGAGCTCCACCTGGGCATGGATGAGGACCCCACTGAGAGCTTATGTGTCAGGATTAAAGGCAGGGCAGGGACAGGGACAGGTGGCATTATAGTGGGGGCCTGCTACAAGCCACTGACCAAGACAACTGAATGGATGAAGCCCTCTATAGGCAGACAGGAGCTGCCTCATGTTCACAAGCCCTGGTCCTCGTGGGGCACTTCAACCACCCCAATATCTGTTGGAGGGACAACACAGCAGGGCACAGGCAATCCTGGACGTTATTGGAATGCATTGGTGATAACTTCCTTCTCCAAGTGATAGAGGAGCCAATGAGGAGAGGTGCCATGCTGGACCTTGTTCTCACCAACAAGGAGGGCTGGTGGGGAATGTGAAGCTCAAGGGCAGCCTTGGCTGCAGTGGCCATAAAGTGGTGGAGTTCAGGATTCTTAGGACAGTGAGGAGGGCGTACAGCAAGATCACTACCCTGGACTTTAGGAGAGCTGACTTTGGCCTCTTGAGGGATCTGCTTGCTAGGGTACATGGAGGGAAGAGGTGTCCAAGAAAGCTGGTTAATATTCAAGGATCATGTCCTCCAAGTTCAGCAGCGATGCATCCCAAAAAAGGAAAAGTTAGGCAAAAATGCCAGGAGGCCTGCATGGATGAACAAGGAGCTCCTGGGCAAAATAAACACAAAATGCAAAAAGGAAGCCTACAGGGAGTGGAAGCAAGGACAGGTTACCTGGGGAGAATACAGAGAGACTGTCCAAGCAGACAGGGATTGGGTTAGGAAAGCTAAAGCCCTGACAGAATTAAATCTGGCCAGGGAACCAAGGGCAGCAAGAAAAGCTTCTATAGGTATGTCAGTGATAGAAGGAAGACTAGGGAAAATGTGGACCTTCTACAGAAGGAAACAGAAGACCTGGTTACCCAGGACATGGAGAAGGCTGAGGTACTCAATGACTTTTTCACCTCTGTCTTCACCAGCAAGTGCTCCAGCCACATCACCCAAGTTTGTAGGAGGCAAAGGCAGGGACTGGGAGAATGAAGGAGCACCCACTGTAGGAGACTATCTAAGAAACCTGAAGGTGCACAAGTCCATGGAGCCTGATGAGATGCATCCATGGGTTGTGAGGGAAGCGGCAGATGAAGTGTCTAAGCTACTATCCATCATATTTGAGAAGTTGTGGCAGTCCAGTGAAGTTCCCACAGACTGGAAAACAGGAAATGTAACCCCATTTTTAAAAAGGGAAATGAGGAAGACCCAGAAAACTATAGGTCAGTCAGTCTCACTTCTGTGCCCATGGAGATCATGGAGCAGATCCTTCTGGAAACTATGTTAAAGCACATGGAAAATAAGGAAGTGATTGGTGACAGCCAACATAGCTTTGCTAAGGGCAAATTGTGCCTGTCAAATTTGGCAGCCTTCTATGATGGGGTTACAGCAAAGGAAAGAGTGACTGATGTTATCTACCTGGACTTGTGCAAAGCTTTTGACACTGTCCCACACAACATCCTTGCATCTAAACTTGAGAGACATGGATTTGATGGGTGGATAACTCATTGGATCAGGAATTGGCTGGATGGTTACATTTGGAGTTGTGTTCAATGGTTCAATGTCCAAGTGGAGATGGGTTACAAGTGGTGTTCCTCAGGGGTCCGTACTGGCACTGGTGCTGTTCAACATCTTTGTTGGTGACATGGACAGTGGGATTGAGTGCACCTTCAGCAAATTTGTTGCTGACACCAAGGTGAGTGGTGTGGGTATCATGCTGGAGGGAAGGGGTGCTGTCCAGAGGGACCTTTGTAGGCTTGAGAGGTGGACATGTGTGAACGTCATGAAGTTCAAAAAGGCCAAGTGCAAGGTTCTGAACATGGTTCAGGGCACTCCCAAGCACAAGTACAGGCTGGGTGGAGAATGGATTGAGAGCAGCTCCGAGGAGAAGAATCTGAGGGTGCTGGTGGACAAAAAGCTCAACATGACCTAGCAGTGTGCACTTGCAGTCCAGAAAGCCAACTGTACCCTGAACTGCATCAAAAGAAGCATGGCCAGCAGGTCTAAAGAGGTGATTCTCCCTCTCTACTCTGCTCTCATAAGACTCCACCTGGAGTACTGCATTCAGCTCTGAAGTCTTCAGTATAGGAAAGACACAAACCTGTGGGAATGAGTCCAGAGCAGGGCCATGAAGATGACTAGAGGGCTGGAGCACCTCTCCTATGAAGGCAGGCTGAGAGAGTTGGGGTTGTTCAGCCTGGAGAAGAGGAGGCTCCAGGGAGACTTTATAGCAGCCTTCCAGTACATAAAGGGGGCCTACAAGAAAGCTGGAGAGGGACTTTTTACAAGGGCATGTAGCAATAGGGCAAGGGGTAATGGCTTTAAACTAAAAGAGGGCAGATTTAGGTTAGATATTAGGAAGAAATTCTTTACTGTGAGGGTGGCGAAGCACTGGAACAGGTTGCCCAAGGAAACTGTGGATACCCCATCCTTGTTCAAGGCCAGGCTGGATGGGGCTTTAAGCAACCTGGTCTAGTGGAAGGCATCCATGCCTGTGGCAGGGGCGTTGGAACTAGATGATCTTTAGCATCCCTTCCAACCCAAATCATTCTATGATTCTATGAATCTATGAACTTGCTTAGAAAATCTGTCAACTTTAATATTCTTATTCATATTTAAACAGAACACAAATAATTTTCCCCATTGGAAAAATATTGAGATTTAGATGAACATTATTCTGAAATGGGATGAAAAGTCAAAGTCTCAAAATATTCAATAGCTAATATTCCTCCAGTTAAAAGTGTCAAAAAATATCCTTCAACAAATTCGAAACAATTTTTACAGTTTGAACCTTTTCATTTGTATGGGTCTTACTACAATTAATGTTTTGAAAAAAGAAAATAGATGAGAAGTATTGAGTTAGATCTTTTACATTTTTTCCTGAAGGGAGATATTTTCCAAAAATAGGCTTCTTCTCTGAGAAAAGTGGGGTTTTTTTTGTGTGTGTTTTGTTTTTTCTTTTTTTTTTTCCTTTTTTTTTTTTAAATCGTCTATTGACTATTTGCTGTAGCTGTAGTCATTGTCTGCTGATAATGTGTGTTAGAGTTGTAACCCTGGATATGTAGCTGCAGTCTGGAGTTAGAGTTGTAACCCTGGATATGTAGCTGCAGTCTGGAAACACAAGTGATAATTTGGCCTCATAAAGAATGAGCTCAAGCTCAGTGACAATCTCATTCGATTTGTAGCCTGCAGAGCTATAACAAGCTCCCTTTGATGAGGCATTAACTCCTGTTACCGTCATGACATAGCATCATATTCCCTAGCACAAGACAAAATTTACATGGTTTCAGACTCTTTTCTCTACAGTATTCAAAGTAATTGTATATTAGATTCCACATATGTCCTGATCAGGATGTTCAGATTTCATTCCCATCATAAGGTCTTATACTAGGTATAATGTACTTAGTAAATTTCCCTCCCCTCCTTTCTTTTGGCAGCCCATGTGTTGTACCATTCTTCTGATACTGCTAGCCCCTTCTTATGTAGATAGTGCATATACTGCACAGCTTCAATAGCAAAAAGACCTTCTTGGTTGACTAAAAGCTTTGTAGTGTCTATAAAGACAAGTCTCCAACTAGACCTGCATTGACTTCTAACAGATTGGAAACTTTGAATTTGGATGTCAAAGTTAAAAGCCAAAGTCTGTGAGATAATCTTGATCCTATTGTGAATTGTCACAGTTTAATCCTGGCTGGCAACCAAGCCCCATGCAGCCACTCGCTCACTCCCCCTCACCCAGAGGAATGGGGAGGAGAATCGGAAAGGAATGTAAAACTCAAGGGTTGAGATAAGAACAATTTAACAGGGAAAGCAAAAGCTGTGCACGCAAGCAAAGCAAAACAAGGAATTCATTCACCTCTTCCCATGGGCAGGCAGGTGCTCAGCCATCTCCAGGACAGCAGGGCTCCATCCCACTTAACAGTTACTCAGGAAGACAAATGCCATTAATTCCAGATGTTCCCCCCCTTCCTTCTTCCTCCCCAGTTTATATACTCAGCATGACGTCATACGGTATGAAATACCCCTTTGGCTAGTTTGGGTCGGAGGTCCTGGCTGTGCCCCTTCCGAATTTCCCATTCCCCTCCAGCCTTCTCACTGGCAGGGCCCAAGAAACTGAAAAGTCCTTGACTTTGTATAATCATTACCCAGCAACAACTGAAAACATCAGTGTGCTATCAACATTGTTGTCACATCAGAGCCAAAACACAGCACAGTACCAGCTGCTAAGAAGAAAACTAACTCTATCCTAGCTGAAACGAGGACATATATGAAAATGAATCTCAGAGGGATAAAGAACATTTTGAGAGAGTCATGAATAAGCTTCCATTTGCCTTCTTGTCATACTCCTTTCATTTAACGAGTTGTCAAAACAAAGACCTACTTTCAATATCAGACATCAGAGTGTCCAAAGAAGGACCACAATGAATGAAGGTCTGGAGAACCTGCACTGTGAGGAAAGACTGAAGGAATTAGGTCTTTTCACTTCAGAGAAGAAAAGGCTCAGGGGGATCTCATCACAGTTTTCCAGTAGTTAAAGGGTGATTGCAAAGAGGACAGAGGCTCTTTTCACAAGGACCCACATGGAGAGGACAAGGGACAAGAGGTACAAGTTGCATTGGGAGCAACCCCTGGAACACTGGAACATCCTCCCCAGGGAAGTGGTGGAGTCCCCATCACTGGGAGTTTTCAAGTACGACTAGACAGGGTGCTAAATAATCTCATCTAAGCTCCCTTTTCCATTAAAGACTTGACCAGATGGTCTTTGAGGTCCCTTCAAACCTGGGCTGTTCTGTGATATCAATCATAACTGAGTTTCTCTGTTTGTGGTCTGTCATTTCCTCAGAATAGTAACTAGTACTCAATTCAGCTAAAGGAGGTGCTTTAGGACGTTTTGTTGAGCTAGGGACTCCATGACTGGCTTCTCAGGGTGCATTTCTGCAGGGCTGGATATTCAAGCAAACCCCTAAATCATCATAATATGTCTGAGTATATTGTTGTGACAGTTATCAGAGGTTATGTTATCTTCTGACCTTTGATCTCAGTTAACTGGACCAACTGTGTACACTCAAAACTTAGCCTTTTATAAAGGCTGTAGAGGAATGAAGGCAGTGGGTTGATTAGCATTGATAGCATGCAGCTGTGGCCTTGCCTCGAAGGCAGTGGGTTGATGGACATGGATGATGTGCAGCTGTAGCTCATTCAGCTAAGCAGTTAAATAGCCCTGAGGAGCATGGGAGAGGGGGTTGGAAGGAGGAGCAGGAGCTGTGTGGCCTGGTCTCTGGAGGAAGGAGAAACAGCATGGACAGTAGAATCTGATGATAAGGCCTTGTTGCAGCCTGATAGCTTGCTTGTGCTGCGACAAATGGCTTTGAAGTTCTAGGCTACTTGAGTGAGAATCTTATATTGTGCTAAAGTGCTTTGTGTCATGGACATATGTCATCTTTAGAAGTCTGCTCTACATAAAATAAGAGAACATATAAATAACATCTGTTTTCCTTCTTTCTGCTTCTAGGGAGGTAACTTCAACTGCAGACCTTCTGAAAAGTTCTAAGGAGAATTCAACTTTCCTACTTTTCCCCCTGTCCCCTAGTTATCCTCTTTCCTGCATACCCACCCCCACAGTGGAAAAATCAGATGATCTCAGTGTCTGCATAGTACTATGGCCTTTGACTACTTCAAAGCTACATTCATAATGTCTGCAAGTGTGTTCATGTATTATGTATGGTGCATCCTATCCCATGCTTTGTTTATGTATTCTGCAGTCTTGTTATATGAAGCCACCCCAATAATATGATTCAGTTTAGGAACTAGAATAGTCTCACAGGATGGGAAGTGGGTGCAGTACCTGACTTGTGTAAAAGACAGCTGCTACCTCTTCCTGTGTTCCTAGGGAAGTCCTTGAGACTTCCTTGAGAAGCTGTGTAGCTGTGAGACTTCCAACTGAATATTAGAATAATTGCAGGAAAAAAATAGAAAGATTCAAAGTTCCAAACCTAAGTGTTTATAGCAACCAACACTTTAAATGAGTAGCGTGCACTTCTTCTTGAAAGTAAGTTTAGGTGGAAAGCTTCTTTAGTATTTACAATAAAGATCGGGGGAGACTGGTACTTTGCTCAGAGAACAAAAGCATTCTTTTAGTAATGACTACTTCAATCTGCATTTATTGCAGTTCTTAGAGCATAACAGAAAACTGCGTCTCAGACTAGCAATCAGAATAGATTTAAATTTTAGGGGTATAGCTTTACTGATCCCCTATGCCTTTTCTCAGCACCAACTGGTTGTGTAAATTATCTGCTCTGATATGAAATACTTTATATCTACTTCTACTTTCTGTTAAAAGACTGAAAGTTGCCTTAAAAATAGTATTGGGAAACACCAATTAAATCTGTTTATGGCAAATTCATGTGACAGCCTTTCTAAATGCAGTATAAGCAATGGCTGGTGTTGTGTCTGTTCCAAAAGTATGTCAGGAAATCTGTGCCCAGTATGTTGTTTGTTCTTCTTAGTCTGAAGTGAAGGAAGAGAAAATAGTTCTCAATTTTTTTATAATCCTTTGAATTTCTCTGTCTGTATCTCTTACTCCATAACTTAACAGTCAATCCCAGATAGTGATCTAGTGGATTTTCATGTGGTTTGAAATATCCACCGGACATCAGATGCTCCTTCCCTACATTTGCTACTTTTTCTGTCTTTTTTTTCTGTCGCTGCTAGTTGAGATTAAGATCCTAATCTGAATCTCTGCATGATAGCATGTTACAGTTGCATAGTCAGACTGACCTACAGCAGCAGGTTTTGTCAATAAAACCAAGTGACAGGATGCTGGATACCCATTTTTCTACCACTTTTCAACTTCCTGACCAGCAAAGAAGCAGTTAGTTGCTTGTGTAATTGTTAGAGCAGCAGCTGTAAACTGTGTAAAAATGGTAAAAATATCAAACCTGCTTCAGTGGTGAATAAAATATGAACAGAGAAGCTTTAAAGGAAATCAAATCCCCATTGAAGTGTGCTAATTACTACATTCACATTCTTGCTTTACTTGAGGCATACTTCAGACTTACCTGAAGACATCCTATTAGACTTTCAATCTTAGGTTAGTCATTACTGTTTCATATATTTCAGTTTGCCTACAGCAGATTAAGGAGTGGTTGTCCTTCTATTAATGAGAAGAAAAACAGAATTAAACTCTTCAAAGAAAGAAGGAAATAAAAGCAGACATATCAAATGGAAGTTATGCTACAGTCAGTCTTTGCAATAATTTTAATTAAGAACAGGACTGTACTAGTAAGGATTTGGTGCTTTTGGATTGTAAGTACAACCTGATTTCAACCAAATAGTGTTAATCACAAGTAGTGATAAAAATTAGGCTGATGTTGAGCTTAAAAAAAAACCAAATAAGGTTAAAGATCATAAACCAAAGGCCAAGTCTTTTACTATCTCCTCTACCAAAACTCTCCCCTTTAGTTTTTTGGGGAGTATTGTCTAAAGAGAATTGCAGGATTTGACTAAAGGCAACATTTTCATAAGTGACAGCTGACTGATAGATGGGGACATAATATTCGATACTACACAAGGGAATTGCTTGCAAAACTAACAGAAATGCAAGGAAAAGCATAGGAGGAAACTTTAACAGACACTTACCACAAATTATGATTTCTGTTTTCCCCCAGTCTGTAGCTTCATATAATAGGCTTTCCTTCTGGGGACAAATCTGCCTTCTGCAGAGTCCAGACTACAATATAGATGGTGATTGTATATGTATGTTCACACTCATACTCCTATACTCTATTTCTGAAGCCATCCTTTTTCTGTTTCTGCTCATTCTTGATTACTTTTGATCAGCTTTCCTCTGCTTCTCCATTCTCCAGAAGCACCTGATGAAGCCAGTAAAGGTGATAGTGTGTATTGAAAGTGCATAAACAGATAGAATGTCTCTAGGCCCTATTGCCTAGACAAAAATATTTTTTTTACATTAATATAAATTACTCGAAGCTGAAACATTAGTTCTCAAAATAATGTCTTGTAGATAGTAAAAAAATGCATCTTCATTCTACTGAAATTAGTCACAAAATTCCTTAGTGGAACCAAATTTTTAACTCCTGATTAAAGATTTTTTGGAGTGGTTTGGGAAACTGAGTGAAGCAGAAGAGTTTAAACTCAGCTGAAGGATGTATGCCAAAAGTTTTCAGGGGTTTTCTACAGGGGACAATCACACTTTGCTATTCTAAAAGCAATCATAGTACAAACAAGGGCAATAGTACACACAAAGGCCATTTAACCATTGTTCAGTAAGGTGTCCAGTTCTGAAACCTCCATAAGGACATGTTTAATTCCTACTCTTTTAAAGAAGATGCAAATAAATACCAAATATGAACCACCTGTGGGTGCTACAGAGTATTGGTGGAGTTAAACACATATGCAAGTGCTTTACAAAATTCAGGGCCTGATATATAGTCTTCATTGGAAATTGTATTTATTTATTAATTTATGCCTACATGCTCTGGCTGTGCTGTACCTTTGCCTCCACTAAGTTTACCTATCAAGATAGCCCTTGGGGGGAGAAACCCAAGAATGACCTCATAATCAGAGAAGCCAATTGTATTTCAAGCTATTGCCAAAAAGACACTTTCTCACTTTTCACCACCCTCATCAAAGGTTCTTGATGGTTTTTTTTGCTAGTGCTTTGTGGCAGTTTAGACATTAGGATTACAGCCACACCTGTCTGAAAATAATTTTGTTTTACAGCTATTTTTTCAGTGGATCTGTTCCTCCTGCAGCTGACAGTATGCACAGGAGCACACATGCCAAGACAAACAGGTGACAAGAATATCGAGATAGGGGTGAAAAGGCTGGACTGTTCTTCTTGCAGCCGGACAGGCTTCGATTGACTGAAACTAAACATGAAAACCAAATATGATAATTTTTTAAACAAACCAAACATTTTAATAGCAATTGTAGTGCTTTATTCTCAAATATTAAGGGTAATTGGCTAGACATTCAAGACAACTATTTCCCTGCGAAGCAAGAGACAACACAACCCCAGAAATATTTGCTTAAACTCAGCATGAATTTATATAGTATGCAGACATGCTTCCTAATGGTATAATAGATTTTGCATGACAATAGCAATAGAAAGATAGTTTTGGAGATAACAAATGTTGTCAGGTGGCATATACCACTGTAGCTCCATTACTGACAGTTAGTCTGCTCTGAATTATACCAATAGGACAGATTTACAGTAAGTTAAGAGGCCAGATAGGAGACACACAATCTCTAATGATAGAAAGGTAATTCTGTTTTAGCATAGTGCTTTAGGAATCTTATAATTTCTTAAACAGTACAATAATGAACTGTAGTTCCTACTGTGAACCTTTCCCCTCCTCATTAGAATCAGGATTGAAGGGTTGATGTGGGAGGGACTCAGGAAAAAATGAATGAGAAAAGCTTTGTATATATGTTGAATTGCTCTCAGTATTATACAGACAGAATATGGCAAAAAATGAAAAAAAAGTTTTGGTAATGAACATTCCCATACAAAAGAAAAGTATCCATAAAGGTAATAATTGAAATTCAAAGGGAAATCATGCATATGAACAGGACTCAAAAATGCCTTCATAACATTTCTTCCTTTTTTTCCCCAAAACATTGTGGTAGAACTCCCTAAATAACTGCATTAACAAATAAACAAGAATAAGATTGATCAGCTAATTTGCTGCTTCATTTTGTCTAGAAAATGTGATAACTATTTTAGCTGGGATACATTAGCAGACTTGTCTGAAGTGGTTTTAGGGTTACTCACCAGTATGCCACAAATAAATTCCCTTCCCCATCAAAATTCCATGCATTGAAAGTTCTCTCTTACCCTAGCTATTAGTTTTTCTTGCAAAAGCAGCTGTTGCAATCTATTATACCAAAAAATTATAGAACATGATTTACGAACTCAAATATTCTAAACCTCTGTGTACTAAAAAGCCAAATGAAATTTTTGTCAGGTGTGATTATTGTCTATGAATGCATGACACTCACTTTCCTAAACTACATCAACCAGTTTAGCCCTTATATAAATTACCCACGAAGCTCCACTGGAGATCTGGGCTATCTACCTACTGTACATCTATTTCACACTCTGGCGGAGTTACTGTCATACAATACTATTGCTGTGAAACGTTATAAGCAGTATGTAGCAAGTACGGTGTATTCATCTGTGTTCTTTCTTTATATTTATGCTATTGGTTTCACTGAAGAACAAGTCAGTTGTTTGATAGTTTTAGAATTGCAAATGTTTCCCCCCTGAGAATACCTTCTGTAGAACAGTCAGCAAGAAAAGACCTGTGCAACATCTTTTGTTTGAAGATCAAAGCTATTTTAGGTCACAAGGATACTGAGATATATCAAAGAAAAATAAGATAAGGGCTGCATTTTTGCCCTTCACTACTTGCTGAATCTTTTTCTAGGTTTATTTTTGAAGAAGCTTTCTTGTTTCTTCTAGAAACCTGTTCCCTAAATTTCAGCCCAAAATACTACTTGTCAATATTAATACAACCTGAAAATATTTTGGAAATGAAAATATTCTATTATCATCTATACTGACTAAAGTTGGTTCACAAGTACTATTGATTATCCAATTGTTGCAAAGTGAAAAATAGATGTTAGGAAATTCCATCATGCATTTAACAGCTGATCAGATACTTTTCTATGTGTAAATAGAAAAACACACATAGAAAATACTTAAACAGGGTGGGGAATATACAAAGGAATTTATTATTAATATGAAATGACAAAAGAAAGTGTAAGCCCACTTTGGAACAAACACAAATTTAGCCAGTGTAACTAAGAGTGAAATCTGTATTTGTATAATTACTTGCTGGTTGACACAAAAGATTGAGAGCAACAAAGCCAGTCAATAGGAATTTAAAGGCATATTGAATTACAAAGGTGTTGTCCGTATCTATCCTGCAGTACCTAGTACTGCCTTTGATAGAGCACAACCAAGAGGGGCAGCTCACATTTTAATTAGCACGTTTTTCATGTGCAGAAAATGACTAAAATTAGTTGCCTTACCAGGAATGGTTCTAGGTGCAAAGTTTCAAAAGAGTACTTGTGTTCAGCCTTGTTTGTCTTGGACATGACAAAATAGCAATCTACACTTACTCGTGTGTCAAACATTAAACTCCGTATTTTAGTAACTATTGACTTAACAGAAGAGACCTACCAAATTTACTCATTTTCATTACATTATTTCAAATTATATCATAATACAATAAATCTGATCTAATACAGTTTGCTATTGCTGTAAATATCCAAAGCTCTTAACATTTGCAATTGAAAAGCTCGTTAAACCTATGTAGGTTTGGCAACAGAAATGAAATATGTATTTCAGATGGGTTTTTTAGTCACAATTTTCACTGTGTTCCCTGAGAACACTGAAACAGAAGTAATTGATTCATCTTCTCATTCAGGGTTAACAAGTGCTCACCTTAGGGCTGATACAGTTGTGGTGACTCAATATCCTATACATGCTGAATGTAGCAAAGAGTAACAGCATCTTCACCAGCAAGACAATAATTGATATGGGGCCTATCCCAGATGTTTTTATTACTTTTTCATAAAAGCTAGCAGAACAAATTATATGAGTGGTCCTCATCCCTCCACTGCAAAATTAGCACTGTTAACTTAAAACTCTGAGGTTATGTAATTCTGATAAAAGTTGGTGTCAACCCTGTTGTATTTTCACAGAAGTGCATGAGAAACTATTACATAGTCTATTCCGATTGTTTGAGGGCTGATAAAAAAAGTAATGTCAATCACAAGAAAATATGATGTGTACCTTGGAGAAATAAAACAGTCAGCTTCCACGGTCAGTCTTTCAAACACTTGCATTTCACTAGCATTCACCCTATAGACCAATTGACATATGTCTTTATAAAAATGATCCATTGAGAAACTACTGTGCTACTTCATCATCATCTATGGGACACGAAAATTGTTTCCATCAATCACTTGTAGTAGAATAAAGTCATTTTAATAAAGAACAATAACAGAATAAATGCCTCTACCTTTAAAATAAATTGTAAGACTGTCTTTATATTTTCTTACCCCAAAACTTATTTTGTGACAGCATCCTTTTTTCTTTCATATTATCTTTGAAGTATTGCAGTTTATAATGCAATATAATTAACTATGTAATGCACGTTGAAAATACTATCTAATTTTCTAGTCAATCAGTGATGATTGTGAAATAGCTGTTGTGCAGTATATTAACACTTTGTAAATGTGTTTGCATACTTGAATTATCAGTTATATCCCTGCTTTTTGGTTAGTACAGTGACTCACTTCAAAATCCACAAGAACCTTAAGGGTACAAACAATTGTTTAGGATAGTCTAAGCTCTGATCCTTCTGAGAAACAGACAGATGAAAACATAATCTTACACAACAGAACAGGCTGCTTCTGATTATGCAATTTTTTACTACTATTACTGAACACTCAAAATAAGGTTTACTTAAGTTAGGATAAATCTGTCTTCCTTTCCATTGCAGATCTAGAAGGCAGGTGTCAACTGAATGTTCTATGTTTGCTGCTATGTTTGCGTGCCACCAAAAGTCATGTGGATTGTGGTTCAAATAAAAACCTAAGACACTCTCTTTTGAAACTGTCAGCAATAGTATATTTTTATGTTATTTTTCTGAATGTTTTCCTTTCTGTTCATTAGATTTATTCAGCAAATAGTTTGATCAACCTTAAAACTACCTGCTTCAATGACTAAATTGTTTTTCTGGAACACCAGTTTTGTCCCCGTCAAAGCAGACTTTACAGTTTAATCTTTCCTCTATGACTCCATTGAAGTGCTGCTTTTTATTTCTTCCTTCAGCACATTTTTGAGGGCTGTCTTTCTGTTATTCTTTCACAAGTCAATGTAGAAATTCCCATAAGCTTAGACATACTCTTCTTGGATCTTTACAATTCATCTCTTTGAGAATACATGGTTGAATTAAATAGATAAGTATTTGATTCGGAAAGCCCTCTGGAAGTGCTTCAGAATTAGGCATATTTCTCTTTAGACAGCCACAGAACAATATGAAGTTGGACAAAACAAATGCCAACATACATACACGTGTATATATACATACATATCTTGTATCAGCTTCCTTTGTGAATAGTTTATTATAATCCCCTAACAAATCCCTGCTCAATCTCTTCCCTTCCTCACGGATGTAGGAAATATGGAGAAACTGCCTTTTCAGAGTCCTGGTTCATTTTGTTTTCTCTCTAAAATGACTGATGAAAGACTCGCAGCCCTGCAAACACTTTAAGTTGCTCCCACTTCTTTGGTAGGAAATCTACTTCCTAAAGACTTACCCCCTCACACAGACACAGATTGTTATGTTTTCGTACCCTGCTGTTCAGATAGTATTCTAATATTGCAATTTGTACTTCTACCAGCCATCTCAATATTTTACGGTTTAATATAGCTATAGCATTGGCTATGTCTCTAGTATGCCCCCTCTTACTGATGAAAATGCCACACAATTTTTGTGTGTGTGTGTTTGGTTTGGGGGAGGTCATTATTCATGAAGTTTGTGGATCAATGGATTATTCAAATTGTGTTTGGTAAGATTTTCACAAAGAGGTGGGGGTTTCAACAGTACAGGATCTTAGTGAATGTCCATTCTAGATATTAATTTCCCCTTCCACTTACCAACTTAATATGCTTTCACCCCACTCTATTAGGCAAATGTGTGCCTACTCACGTGCCTCGTGGTCAAGCTCAGTGAACCAAGCACCATCTACTCCATATTCACAAACGCTCCCTCTCTTTTGAATTGTTTTTCTAGTGCGTAGGCACCCATGGTTTTGTTAGTTGTTCCATTTCTGATTTCAAGAGGAAGCCAACTTCTTTGCTCTTTTGATTATTAGGAATGAGGTAGCAACGCTCCAGAGAGAAGAGATTGGAAGATGTTTAAAAATAGATAGGAGAACAGTAGCAGCCAGATTCCATAGCCCAAGATCAACAAGTACATTGAGAAATAATCAGATCTTCTAAGGATCAGCTTAGCAGATTTCAAGAACAGCAACAGTTTTAAGAGAAGTTGATTCTCTCTGTCAAGCACCATTTCTAACATAGCAATAAATGACCCATAGGACTCTCAATGAATTATTGTTGGAGTCTTCAGAGTTTTGAAAGCCTCCCCTATGGGTATGAAGGAACTATCTATTTTTTTCTTTTTGCATTTAATTTGTAGAGGGACGGAATGTACTTTACCCTTACTTGTATTGTGATTTACAGTCTTATAGGGAAGCACAAGAAGTGTATAATGCAGATGCAGCTGTCACTGGCCAATTAGACAATAGCCAGAAGAAAGATATTTTGCCTACTGATACTTACGTATGCCTACCTCTGGGTAGGCAAAAGAAGTCTGATGTCACTGTGTCTTCCCATATACTCTTTCCTCTCTGTCCTTGAAGTACACTGTCTGAATAGTTAAACCTGTGATAATGTGGCTCACTCTTCCAGCTGTGAACTCTCAGATCAGGAGCACTTTCCTGTATTCTTTAATCCTTGGATATTGCATAGATATCATGGAGCAATAAGCTCTGAAGGTAATAAAGGAGTTAAAAGTGACAGCAGTGAAAGACTTCAAGAGGGAGATCAGAGGGGAGGTTGCAAAGTCATGTACCTTCTAAGCATCGCCATATAAATGTAACTGTAGCTTTTATTTTGTAGAAAATTGACTTGAAGGTGTTAGGACAAAGAAGCTAACAAGCAGCAGCTATACGGACAATTATTTCTCATACAAAACCTGAAGTGAAGAAATACATTTTAATTACTAAAAGACTCAATGTCCAGGACTTACTTATTTAGTAATAAGTAAGGAATTACTTTTCTTTACCCAGCAATAAACCTAGCTTGCAAATGAGAACAATTCACCCACAGAAGTAAACCATGATCTAGTAATTGGTCAAAGATTCCTGAGTACTGTGATAGACTACTAACAAACAGGACTTCTAACAATTGGATTGAAGCTGGAAGGGGTATTTGAACCTCACTGTCCTTAGTGTCCTGTGAAATCATACACCTAACAATTGGTCAGTGGCTATACACAATTCAGGCAGTTTCAAAGGAGTTAGTTAATTTTTAAATATACACACACATATATGTATCTGTGTATACATAAATATATATATAATGTGCTTTTAGAATTGTAGAGCTTGCCTAGTTTACAGTGAAAATGCTTGCAATGCACTTAATTCTCTTTGAAGGCCTACTGCAGAAAAGGCTTGAAAATGCTGAACTGTCCACCTTTCAGAGTTCTCAGCATGAATTCTGAAATAACTATGAACAATGAGATGTCTAATGGATGGTAAAAAGCACAATAATCAGTACTTGCACAACCCTTTCTATAAAAGGCTTTCAAAATTATTTTAAATTTAATTTAAACCTAAATATCAGTTTGAATATAAGAACAGGAAATTGTTGCACAGAGTTCTCAGATGTTACAATTTTTGTCCAGATATTCTGCTCTTGAGCTTTCTGACTCTTCAATCTTCTAACTCTTCTGTCACTTTTGGTTATGGTGGGGTACTTATTATTAACGTGTGGTGTTTGGATGTGAAATTCTATCCTGCCTCTTTTTTTCCCCACACTAATTAGCCTACCTCTAAAGCCAGAATTTATAGCACGAAAAAAATTCTACAGATGTGATGAATTATTAACACGAAGAAATATGAAAAAGCAGATTTTTCTACTGTTTTACAAAATTAATTACATAAAGGTCTAAGGTTTTTCAAATTTTAGGATAAAAACTCTCATCCTAAACTTCACTTTAAAGCTTTAATTCCTTGATTCTTTTCTTAAAAGGACTGTCTAAAGTCAAGTCCCTACACTATACATGCACTCTGAAGTTCATTTTTAGTTTATCCTTGACTTGACCGATAGTAAAGCCCATACTCCTCTGTAGTCTGTGCTTTTATCTAGGTCACAATGAACTTGTCACATTATAAATATTTTAGAAACTTGGCTTTCTGGCCTAAATGGCCTACAGTTGGATGTAACAAATAGACCTTTATTTTTCACTAGGCTGTTATTATTTGAACTAACACAAAAACAGTTTGGCATATACGGAACAGTTCAGTGAAACACCAAGCCAAATGTTAGTGGCAGGAAAGAATACTGAAACATACGACACTAGCTAAGATTCACTGAAGTACAAATCTCAAAACAAAAACCAGTGAAGTTTAGAAATGCTGTGATGCTCTGAAGGTGACAGTATATACGCTGAAAAACACCAGTATCTTTATCCCAGAGAAGTAGGAAGTGTTACTCTGTTTAACAATGGAAAGTAGAGCTGCATCTGTGAAACAGTCATGAAATTAATTCTCATCTTTTGAGACCTTGCCTAGATCTTCAAACATTAAATCAATCCTAATTATATCATATAGTAGAATTCCATTTTTTTTTGATCCGTTGGCAGATTATTTCTCCATCAAGGCCAGGAAAGACGTGCAATCACCAAAACCAGAACACACCCACACCAAAATATCCATTCCTTCCTCTTAAATTTACTTCTAAATTCTTATAATTTGCCTCTTTGCTCTCTTTCTGAAAGGGGATATTTGATCTGAGAACTGTCATCAGAACTTTGCTGACACTAACGTCTTGCAAGTCCCTGTCATCAGTGGATATGACCAGCAGCCACAAGTTAGGGATGGCTGGAAACACTATATTGTGTGAGGAGATGTGGTCTTCAGCTAGTATGACATTGTTAAAAGCTGTAACTGACATTTTCACAGTTGAAAATGGTCATAGCCCAATTTGATCCAAATTATATTCTGTGTCACAGCTGAAATAATTATGACTGAAGATAAACACACAAAAAAGAAATCTGAAAGAGAGATCAGCAGTGTACTATCTGCAAACTTAGTCTTTCACTGAAACAGAAGCGTATGCAGTGTAACAGAAAGGGATTTTTTCCCCGCTTTGTTTTTTTTGTATGTCACAAAAATGTTGTGACAATATTTGTTTTACATCTTGGACAAAGTAAAAAAAAAAAAAATAAAAATCCTTGTGTTGTTATTGATCAAAATCCAGGTATACTCTCAGGGAGCCCTGAGAACTTATAATGTAGCAATGCATGCTAATAGTTTTCTGAATTATTATGTATTACATTCAAGAGGATTAAGAAATTTCTAAAACTATCTCAGTGCACATATCTATTCAGATGGACATACCTCAGATTGTCTTTGTTTTTCAGTGAAATGATCATAGTAGTCATCATTTTTCGAGAAAGATAACTTAGCAATATTTTTAAAACTCAGAGCTGTAGATGTAAGGTCATAAATAGACCATTTGTTAAATGAAATTGCTTGACATTTTTTTGTTAGGTTTCAGTGCTCTGTCTGAAAAGTGTACATAGAAGATAGACTACTTGTGTGTCTTTCTCTTCTCCTTTCTGTCATAAAAGAGATTTGATCCAACCCCTAACCTCCCAGGCAGAAGAATTTTCTTATGCAACTGAGACCTCAGCTTATTCTGGAGCTGCATATTCAGGCAAAGTGTAAGAGATTCAAATAGTTAACGATCTTCCTGTGATGTAAATCCCAAATCTCCATGCTTCCTGGTATGGCCTTCCTCAAAGCTTTCTAGCTATTGTTTTTATAATACATAAACACCCATTGACAGAAAGTCCAATGCCTCAGTGCCCTGCTTTGAGGTATTTTGAATCTGCCTGTAATAAATATTCTGCAGTTTTTACATGGGTGCATTGCTTAATGGTTTATTTGTGGGTTTTCTGGTTTTCTTTTATAAATATTCCTTTCTTAAAAAAAACCCAAACAACCAACAACCTGCTAAAACCTGACTCTTTTTTCGGCTGCTGATTCCTGGGCTCTGGAATAGGGAGTGTGGACAAGGAGTCTTAATTTTAGTAAGGAGAGTAAGCAAGCCTTGTGTCAGAAGGTTTATATCTGTAATACAGTGTTCCACACTTCAGTCAAAACTTCCACAAATCCATCATTCAGAAAAGGCTCTTTGCATTAAAAGAAAAGTGGCTCTGTCCTATATGGATTGATTCAAATCTTTTTAGTGTCAAAACATCTGTTGGAGATGCTGTATATAGGTTAAAAATGCCCACACCCCCCCCACACCCCCCCCCCCCAAAAAAAAAGAAGCAAGAGCTGTATAAGTTGTATAGACAAGATTTAAGTGTTTTCCTAACATATGTTTTTATGAAATATCAGAAACTATTTTATCTTCTTGTCACTCCTGGATATGATTTATAACAACAGTGGCTGCAAATCAGACTAGCAGTAATAAAAAGCAGGTGGTAACTGAGAGAGGAGTCTGAAATACATGCCCACCACAACTATGTAAACTCATTACCACCAGCATTTATTTCCTCTGACTGTATTGTTTGCTGGTACTAGTAACATTATACAGAAATGCAATCCTTTCATTGATACTTTGTTGTTGGGAATAGGTTTCCCATGCATATGTACAAGGTCTGAAATTTTATGACAATGTCTAAGTGACTTCTAAGTTTACAGCAGATAAAACATCTGAATAACTGTCTATCAGTGTGAATTTTACATTTAATTAAGATCCTGTCTGCAGTCTTTTAGTACAGTTTGTAGAGTCTGTTGGCAAACCAAAATGTCTAATGAGAATCTATATGGGCTGGGAGTCTGCTTCACTAGGTCCTTTTTAAAAAAAACCAGAATATTGAATACATTATTTGAATGATAAATGTTATTCAATATGAATTGCCAGAAATCTCATCGGTCAATGTCCTGATGTAAAACAGGAACCAACGTAATTCTTTTATTAAGTGAAATGATGAATATGCTTACAGAAGACTTAAGATTCAGTTAATATCTAACATAATGCAAACAACAAAAAGAAACCAAAATTAAACCACAAAACAAGAGCTATCATGTTTCTGTCACTAACTATTCTAAATATCATGTAATATTTATTTTGGTTTGCTTATACTGACATAAAAATGTTTTTTGTTTATTTATACTCTGTCCTGGTCAATACATTTCTTTAAGGGGAAACATTCTGTAATCAGTGGAGACAAAACCACATGCACTTTTTTTTGTTATTAAGTGTGATTAGTCTTTTTGAGTTGCAGCTAATTACACACGTATTACTTAGACTATGTGGTTGGCACACCAAACAAAACCCAAACATACAAAAAACCTGTTCAGAGATTTCAGTAGTCCACTGTTAAGCATTCTCAAATGAAGAATTCTGGTTTGTTAGTGTTTTTAACTGTAAAGGGAGTGCTAGACAAGTTAATTTCCACACCATTTCTTTTAACACAGTGTGCTAATAAGGCACTAAAATATTTTTAAAGTTTTCAAATAATCAATAATAGTGCAAAACAAGGCTTGTAAATAGAGACAGTATTTTCATCAGAGCAACAAGTATAATTGGAAAATATAGACAACCTTTGGGCTGACAAGTAATTTTCATATTCCAGTTTCAGCTTATGTAGTCTTTTTCATGTTTAAGAAAACAGCATTCTGCACTTAAATACAATCATTAGTTTCCAGAAATATTGGCTAAATGTACTAGACTTTTCAAAAAAGTCATAATTTAGCGATATAGTATACTGTGATATTTAAAATGAGACTTTCTGGTTCTATAATTGAACTGGAAAACCAGAAACAAAATATTCTGAATCAAACTGAAAAATATAATTGTTTTGAAAAAAATGAACAAATAATTTGAGGTTAAACCAAACAAAATCTTTTGGTTCAGCTTTGGGTCTTTAATTTTTTAATAACTTTTATTTCAGTTATTCTATTATGAAAATTATTTACAATACTATTTTGTTATGAAACTTTTTGAGGGTTAAATGTACTTAAATAATTCATTTTAGTATTGGAACATTTCAGTGTCCATCTCTCACAAAATGCAGTTTTCTGGTAAACTTGCATTTTGCCT
Source organism: Falco rusticolus (assembly GCF_015220075.1). Classification (NCBI taxonomy): domain Eukaryota; kingdom Metazoa; phylum Chordata; class Aves; order Falconiformes; family Falconidae; genus Falco; species Falco rusticolus. Next base: position 108,106,122 of record NC_051187.1, on the reverse strand, counting down.
GTTGAGATTATACTCAGGGTTTTAGTGGAAATTGCACTGTGTTTTTTTGACTCCTTTTATGGTACCACAGACATTGCTGATCTTTTTATGCAGAAAGGAGGAAAGCCAGATGTTTGTGTAACTTTCTGTAAGGTTCTATGCTTTTCAAATACAGTTATTTGCATTGATGTAGACATACTGACATAACACTTCACTCCTGTGTTGTGTGGGCTGCCAGAAGGGATGACACAGGGGTCCTTCTGGCATCTCTCAACATTCTAAAAGCAGTGGGTTTCCTTTCAGCGGGGTAAACAGGTATGCAGTCATACACTTTTACTTCTTACAAAAAGAAAATTCAGTCTTTCTTAAGAGATATATTACAACAAACCCTTAAATAGGGAAAATGCTATGCTATTTTTCACCTCATGCAGGTTGTATAGCACATAGAGCAGATGTTCTTGAATGCAACGCCATAATCATCATTGAAGACTGGTAGTATGCAATTGAGGTTGCAAATCCCATTCATTTTTCTGCCTCAGTCAGCGCAGAGCATAAACAGACTTGGTGCACCAGGAAATCATAAATCTATGCAACCACTTATGTGTTTGGTGTTGGACTGGGTTCAACAGAATCATTGCATATTATCCTCTGTTTTGTCAATTTTACTGCAGGCACAAACAAATGAATTCCAAAAGATGTAATTAATGTCCTCTGATGTTAAAGAATAAGCATGAATTAATCTACTTTTCATCATATATTTCAGCTTACTAGCACGTCTAGAAGACTAGATCAACAGACACATATACATGAAGGCTTTGCTAGTGATACAAACACATTAAAAGTTCTCAGTTCCTTAACTAAAGATGCAAAGCCTCAAGACAGACAACTGTTTTGAATTTTTTGTCTGTGTATCATGCACTTGACACCCGGATGAATGAATTCACATCATTCAAATGTGAATTAATGTCCCTTAGCTGTCTAGACCAATGACCATCTGTTAGGATGACAGGACATATTCACCAGGTTGGGCCATTGCTTGAGGGTAGATGTGTCAAGAAGTGGCTGGTATAGATGTATAGCCTGTAAAATACTTTAAATATCTTCTTTATATGTGAAAGAGTTGAATGTCACCATTCACTAAATCATATCCTTTAAACCTACATGCCACAGAAAGAAAATATATTTAGAAGCAGATGAAATAGGAATACTTATAGGAATAGATAAGGAATGTGAAGGAGCAGCTGTGGCTATCGGTTACCTCAACCATCTTAAAAATTAGGAAACCAAAGAGCCCCAAGTAAGTTATAAACAGAAATTGGAAGGTCATCTCTACAGCAGGCTATAGTGTCAGAGGGGCTAAATGAACTGCAGAGAAATGCTTGGTTGGAATCCAATGGAAATAAATAGTATTGCCATTATTACCAGGCACCATTGAGACAGTTTTGATTCCTGCAGTGTCAGGAGTTTGACACCTTGCCCAGAGAAAGGTGACTCCAGGTAGACATAGCTGTAGAGAAGGGTTACTCATAAGGGTAGGTAGAGGCATCTAGAATCTGTTATTTGGTTAAGCAAAATTAAGGCAATGTGGGATTATGACTCTGGTCTCTAACAATACCACGAAAGGACAAGAGTTATCTAAGTTACTGTAGAATATTAATGCAAGAAGAAATAGGACTGAATATATGTGGAAATGTGGAGAATGATTCCTATGCAGTAGGGCAATGAATTTCTGAAAAGTTTTCCAATACTAGAAGGGCCAAAATTACCTGACTTCTTTTAAAATGGTGTTTTATATATTTATGGAAGAAATAACATGAAATAACATAGGAGGAAACTGACATGATGGAAGAGGAGATTAATTTTGATTTTTTTAGTTCTATGTGTACGTTTATGTTTAGTATAGTCATACCTAAAAATGCTATAGTACAGGCTAATTAAAAAAAAAAAAGCTGCTAGCAAAAATTAACTTTCTGTCATTTTTTTTTAAGACTGTGTGATTGAAATACAGCATAATTTTATTTTCTAAACTATTAGCTCTAAGAAGCCATAAAGCCACCCCCTTATCATCATGGTACTGATGATGCCAGCCAGTCTTTATGTCCTACTGTTTCAATTTTGGTGCACACATCTTTGTTCTTTACCCAGTACCGTCATTTTTGTGTGGCAATCCATAATAATAGTGTATTGCCCTTCTTTAAGTGCCTTACTAAAAGTTATGTCTACTACAAAACACTTAGAAAGGCCTCACTAACTGACATTCTTCTGGTGTAACCACTGCTTGTTATGCTAAATGTGTTCACTTCTTGGTTATCTTGTTCTTCCCCTTCTTCCCATGTGTTTAATGAACTTATCTGGTCTCTAAGGTAACACTCAGCTTTTCCAAACACATAGGATGGTTACTGGCCTTCTTCCAGTTTTTTTTTAAGCTCCTCTCTAAAAATACAGTTTGCATGTCACTTTCATGTGAAGATGGGAAGAAACAAAAAGAAGAAAAGCTTTCTTCTACAAAATCCTTTCCTCCCATCCAATAACTGTACAATTAAAACAGAAGGCAGGGAGCAATAAAACCTGAGTAGAGCAATAGGTTTACTCTACCTACCTTCACAAAGAAAACCTTGGAAACTTAGATTTTTAGCATACATTCAGAACACCCATATAACAGAAAACTGCCATCCTGAAATTATTTTAAAATATGAAGATGGCATCTTTAAATGCAAAGTAATTTCTTCCAAGACCGCTTTTCTTAACTTAAAAGTTAAGAACTTTTAACATACCCTGTATTTAATTCTAGGGTGTTCGTCCCTCCGTATCTTTTAAATGCTTGGCTTGGTAATGGGCAAATGCATGAAAGGGGAAGGAAGATTCACTTTTAAGCAATTAATAGTAGAGTGGATCTATAGAGGCTTTCCATGATGGCTGTGCATTCACTGAAAGGCTGAGGAACTGAAAGGAATGTGTCTTTGTGTGAGTTTATACAGTCTGGAACACAATAGCGCCCTACAGGGGCATCCACTGAATATAATATTATAATCTATTTTGATTTTGTGTATTGTACTGCTCCTTATTTGTGTCTTTTCATTTTCTGCTTTCTGTGTCTAAACATATAAAAGGTCTCTGTGGAGCAGAGGTTTGTACCTGTACAGAAAATATCTGTGTTCTTTACTTCTCCTGGAATCTTAAGGCCCAGTGCTACAGGCATCCCTATAGGCATGCAGACAAAAGCAACATATAGTCCTTGGATAACTCTGTATATAAGAGGAAAAGGTACTTTCCAGTTTTCCAGGTGGGTAAAGTTGCCTGGTAGGGAAGGTGGTACAGCTTGCAGCCTTTTTAGCTATACTCAGTGTTTAGGGCACTTAATGAGATCTCTGCTCATAAATTCTGCCTTTCACCTTCCAAATAGTGTAGTTGCCACTGAGTTTTTTTGTGAAATGGTGCGCTTTCAGGTGATGAGTCACATGGAGTTGTTACTGATGCGTAGTGTACTACTTGTATACGAATAGGTATCATCACACTAAATGCACTGGAAGGTCAATGAAAAAAGGATGTGCAATCATACATTTATAAAGTGTCATGCTGTTATTTGGCAAAGGCAAATTACGACTGAATTAACCACATTCATACTCTTTCACAAAAGGTTTTGAAAACTAAACATTTGCTAAACTGAAACACAAAGCACAATGACAGTAAAATAAGCTGCAACTGCTGCAAGCCAAGAGTTTAAGGAAAAAGAAAATCATGGGTACATTTTCCAAAACTTCCAACCTAAACTTTTTTGCCTGACAAGGGAGAATAAGACAAACTACTGATTAGCCTGAGAAGTAGTGTTATGTAGAGAGTAACTTTCCAGTGTATAATGCCTTTTGTATTAAATGTTGGATTTCCTGCACTGACCAGAGTGAGTTGATCGGGTCTTTTTCAGATGAGTGTCACAAAAAGCCTTTTAAACATAAAAATTACACTACTTATGGATTTAGCCACCATACATACAAGATAAATTGCAAATTCTCCTGGTTTTAGAGAGCTTATCTCTTAGTGTGCTGCACATGAGCAACAATTGAATGAACAGAGATACCTGGTGCAACAGCATTATGAGAGTGGCACTATGCCACTGGAGGTGGGTTGTAGAGAAAGGATGTCTCCTGGCTATGTATGGAAATGAACCAGAATGTCACAAAAATAATTTTAAATGTTTGAAGAATTTAAATTCTTACTACAGTGGCAGCCAGCCATTATTTTTCAGTAAACTCTACTAAAATTTGAACTGTTTATTCTCCTCAGAATTCTTAATCCCATGAAACCTGTATTTGCTTTCTGTTAAAGTCATTATTCTACTTCAATTCAAATTCTTTTATGGATTGATATCTCCTACAGAGTAATACTGTTAATTTGATTTTTAGAAACCTTTGGCTTTTTACTCAATGTACAATTTGTAAGCCTTTTCAAGCTGCAACATAAAATGCAGGAGATGTAATTGAAATGTTTCAGGTGGTTACAGACAATGCACTTGCTCTAACATTTCTAGGCTGATAAGCAGTTGAGCACTAGTGTTTATTATTTCCAGCATTGTATCTTAGACCTTACCTGTTTGATGACTCAAACTGCCAGATTGAATTTAGTGATAGACTGGGTGGGATGTAAAGTTACTTTACAGGATTTGTGCCTTATTTGCATAGCGATTTTATAAGCTTGAACCCACATCTCTTACTATGCATGGGATATAGAGCACTCTGCATATGAACAGAACATAAATGTGCTTTTAAATGATGTATAGGACCTCCAGAATTTTTAAGGCAGTCATGATAAAAGATAGTAAAAACTGCTGTTTAGAGAACTAGGTTGACTTAAAACATTTTTTCTGAAAACAAGAGTTTCTTTTTTGCTTGAATTGGGATTAGTGAATTTTATTTTTAAGCTATTGCTAAGTGAAATTCATGCTATTAGTAATTCTCTTGCCGCTTATTTATTCGATGTTTTGACTTCATAACTTAAGAGCACTATCAATTTTTTCAAGATGAAATTCATACTCAGTCAAGCCCTTCAGTTCCTTTTTTCAGAACTATTTTTATTTCACATTTAAGCTTGTCTTCATAAGCATAGTTTTATTTTGCTACTTCTATTCCTATTTTGATCTGCCTGTTAATTTTTGATCCTGTTTCGACTTAGATTTTAAATTATTTCTATGCAAAATTAGTTTTGACTTTAAAGAAAGATTTTTTCTTTTCACAAACAATGAGCAAGTGGGCACACATCTATAAACACTGTTAATTTTGATGAATCAATATTTCAGGATAGGGCAGCAAAGTACCTGGCTCAATCCACTGAACATGACAGACATCATACTAGCATCCGTGTGTGTGGTCAGAAAGGCCACAAATAGTAAGCAGGATTTTCCAAAAGAACATTAAGCTACAGTGGGAAATTGCAGCATAGTTCAGTTATCAGTTTCAAATCAGAGGCTCTGCTTCTGTGCCTACACTGCCTGTTACAGCGCTATGTGGAGCTACTTGAGCTAATCAAAAAGAGAGTAACACCTTCCTACAAAAATTAATCCTGTGGGTAAAGTAGCACTCTGTTCTGTGATACTGCAGTGCAAATTGTCAGACATAGTTCTGTCCTTTCAGATGCCTGGGGTGTTACGATGTGACAGGTAGACATACCGTTATTACTGTCTTTGCACTTCTAATAATTCTGAGCTGGTTTTTTTTCTTCCTAGCAGCTTTTTAGACTCAGGCAATACTTGCATTCTTCTTGTTTTTTTCCCCCAAAATTATTCTATAGCTGTAAGTCATCAACATGCTACTTCTTAATCCTTTCTTTATTCAAAACCAATGTTTTTTCTTGTTATGCTGCGTTGTGTAAAAACTTTCGGGATTTTTTATGCAATATATATTGGTGAATCAGAAGTCTTTCAGAGATGATCTATTAAGAAGAGTTTTGATACTTTTTCTTATATAACTGCACAATAATGCTTTGGCCCATTGATGTAACATGATTGTATTTTGTTTTATCTTGATCACCTTCTGCAAACTGTAGTCATTAGTCTATATTTTATCACTTTATTTTGTTGTAATTTTCAGGAAATTTTAGACTGACAGACTGTTAGAGGTGTGGGAACTGGTGGATCAAATCCAGACTTCCAGATTGACATGATGAAAGTATTCATAAAGAGAAATTATTTTACCCAATCTTACTCTCTGTGGGACTAAGATTCCATTATTAGATATTTTCACAGAAAATGTCACAGTGAAAAACTTGAGAAGCAGGAGACAAACAGCGAGCAGAGAAGTGTTGAGACTATTGATAACACATACATAAAGTGGAAAAAGTGTTGACAGGTCATGTCTCATGTTTTTGTTGCTGTAGTTACCTCTCAGAATACCTAATCTCATAGATAAGGTTAGACTCTATCAAGTTGCTCTGCCTGACTTAGCAAATTATTCCTGTTTTCTAAGAGTGAATGTTATGCATACTGATGTGTGCCCTCCTGCTCTGTTCTAATCAGTGAGGACTAGTAATACTTGATTATGCAGGATACATATTGTCCCACAGAAGCATGTTTTTATACTGGCAGAATAGCATCTGAACATACACACAGCACGCACCTATTTATCCCAGTCTACCAAGGTAACCAAAGCCACTTCGGCCAACTTGCACAAGCGTTATGGAAATGCCAAAAAAGATGATAGATGGAATAGAAGAATCTTGTATTCAAATGGGCAAATGCTGATGATTGAAAAAGTAACAATCTAAATGCCTTCTCTACACCAAAATGCTTCTCCCATCCTTTCAGCCTCACTGTGAAAAAAGAACCACTGAAAGTCAGTGAAGTTGAAGTGAATCATAGAATCATCATGGAATTGTTTAGGTTGGAAAAGGCCTTTGAGATCATCAAGTCCAACCGTTAACCCAGCACTGCCAAGTCCACCAGTAAACCATGTCCCTAAGCACCGCGTCTACAGTTTTTTTAAATACTTCCAGGGATGGTGATTCCACCACCTCCCTGGGCAGCCTGGCCCAATGCTTGACCACCCTTTCAGTGAAGACATTTTTCCTAATCAACCTAAACTTTCTCTGGTGTAGCTTGAGGCGACTTTCTCTTGTCTTGCCACTTGTTATCTGGGAGAACAGACTGACCCCCACCTGCCTACAGCCTCCTGTCAGGCAGTTGCAGAGAGCTGTAAGGTCCCCCTGAGTCTCTTCCTCTCCAGGCTAAACACCCAGGCTCCCTCAGCCGCCCCTCATAACACTTATGCTCCAGACCCTTCCCCAGCCCCGCTGCCCGTCTCTGGACACACTCCAGCACCTCAGTGTCTTTCTCCCAGTGAGGGGCCCAAACCTGAACGCAGGATTCCAGGTGTGGCCTCACCCGTGCTGAGTATAGGGGGAAGCCTTGGTATGGCTGTTATTGACCTCTGCCTTACAATGCCCCAGTCACATTGTCTCAACACTGCCTTTTTCAATGTAATGACCATAAAATTAAGAATTTTCTGGTTTTACAAAAGGAGCACAGATGTCTGATGGTATTTTGAGACTTCTCTTTATTGTATTTTAAACAGATGCTGTTTATATTAACTTTTACTCTGCATGGAGTAGCTGTAAAGTTAATAAAGTGATGAAATCTTCTAAACATTGCAATTTTCAGTCTGTTCTTCTTCCTAGATTTCTGTGCTACCAATTCCGTTTTTGATAGGATTTAAATAGTTTTTGCATGTAGATGATTTTTTTTATCCCCAACAGGGTGCAGATAGTGAGATTCCTTTATTATGAAAGCTAACTTTACTCCCAAATGTAGTATTTTGCTATTTTCCTGCATTTCCTACATTTCACCTTTAACTTTTCTCTGTTGTAACTTTTATAATGTATCATTAGCACAGCATACATGGATTAATTTCCTAAATTTCTGTGGAGGTTTTTAGGTCACTTTTTTCAATTCCAAGGCTTTGCTGGAGCAGTGGTGTTTATCTTAGTTGCACCGTCACATAGGGCACACATTTGACATATCTCTGACAATGATCAAGAAACTCTTGATTACTTAAAATTGGTATTACATAATATGTGAAGGAGCAGAGTAATAATTCGTCTTTGGTCTGAAATTTCTGTTCAAGCTTTGTATCCACCAGCAGGTGCTGTTAAGCCTAAATTTATCCTAGTACTGAATTTCTTTGAAAAAAAAAAACCACTAAAAAATCCATTTGAGGAAGGCTCTGCATGGGACAATATGCATTGCTGAATCTTCTCACTTTTTCCTTTTTACCAGACCTTATATGGATTTGTATCACACAGCTGGGATCCTGCAAACTTCAGAATATGTTTGAAGGAAGGACAATTTAAGACAGCAAACATAAATGAAACATGGGATAAAGCAGTTATGAAGCCATAGAGCAATGCTGGCACCAGAATAACTGGAAATAAACTCACAATGATGATACTTTGAAACCTCTTTAATCGTAAGAGTAAGAAAGCTGCAGAACAACTTCCCAAATACAGAGAAGGAGAAGGCTTCCAAGAATTACAGTTAAAATAATCTTATGGCCAAAGATGATCACATCATATACGCTAAGAATTTACTCTTAGTCCAGAGAATGTTTTAATGGATTAATAGTCCAAATTATCTGATTAATACAGAAAAGTCTCATTAATGTTACAGTTAAAATTGCTACATACAATAACCTTCCTAGTATCATTCCCTCTTCTCTGTTATTGTGCTCACCCACTTGATATTCCTTCGGGTCCTAAGATGAAAAATTTCAGTCTTCCTCAGAAGAGTAAGGAAAAGTTATGATTTGTTGTTGGCATTCCAAGACTTTCAGCAGGAGAAACATGATGTTCATCTTGGGGTTTTTTTCCTTCTCAGTCCTTGTTCTACCTGTGTTTATTTTTTTGTATTTTCTTAACACAGTCTGCTTCCTTGAAAGTTGCTCTAGCCTCTCCTAGCCCCGGTACCCCAAGGGACTGTTGTTTGTGGCACCATGGTTCCCTGCAGCTTTACCACCCAGACAGTTCCCAGCACTCAAGGTAAAACTGATCCCTGCACAACTGTTAAATCAAGACAAAACAGCTCAGGTCAAGGTGAGTCAAGACAAACACTGAGTCTCTGCACTGCCAGGTCAGTGCAAAGCTTGGCATCTTTTTCTGGTAATGGCAAAAATCTTGTTTACCAGGATTATGGAAGACACAGCTTGAGCATTTACAAGAGGATTATATTTTCCTGTAATTTCAAGAGGTTAGAATCACTGACCCATGAGTGACCTCTGCTTCATATTCTTAAGCACTTAACTTGTGTGCCTGGTAGCTGGCTATATGTATTTACAGGTCAAGTATTAGCAGCATTGGAAGTGTTAGAATGACAGACAAGGCTCTTTACTAACAGCAGTTCACTAAATCAAATCTATTAGTTGACTTACTCCAGTCGAATTTTAAGTATTTTAAAATGCCCCAGGTCTGAAGTAATTTTTATAATGTTAAATAACCACTTTTAACTGAAAAAATTGCCACTAGGACTTTTTTATCCAAGTGTCATAGGTATTGACAGGGGAAGGGTTATGTTTTGTTTGGGCTTTCTGTGTTTGTTTTTTTAGGGCCACTTGGGCTGAGGGCTCTGTTTCCAGGAGTGATTACACATTTATGTTATGCATTTACATTAGATATTAATTGGACAAAGTATAAATTTTCAAGTTAAAAATCTTAAAAAGGAATGAATTCACAGAATGGAGACTCCCTACTGAGTCCACTAGAGACTGAATTACTTAAATAAGTGTTTCATTACCTCTTTCGGCATGCATGTAATTTGCATGGTGTCATGATGGGCTGCATACAAAAAGAAAGGTGGTAGGTATTCCAGCTCAAGGTGCTCAGATATCTCACACTCACAGAGCACACTCATAGTGTATGTATCTGCAAACTCCCCCATATACTGAGCAGCATCCTAACTATATGAGATGTGATATCACATTTTTCAGTGATAAACTTTATGGTAAGATTGACCTGAATTCAATTGGATGAAATTCTGTATTTTTAAAAGGTATAATTTTCACATGACTAGAAATAAACTTTATGTTTTCTGAAGAATTCACACTGTCTCTAAACTTTCCTAGGCCTAGGAAAATCACTTTTTCTGTGCTTTGTCAAACAAGCATACACTCTACTTTCAAAAGTTGTGACTGTTTCTCACAATACAAATTCAAATTCTTAATGAGATCTTGCATGAGACATGAGATTATTGTTTCTCAACTCAGTGTGCTCTGATTTTATGCTTCTTCCTGTGCATTATCAGATTCATCTGAGCAAAGAGTTGTGGGTTATACTTGCGCTGGAACTGAATGCTCAGCACCCGCTTCCCAGAGCAATGTTAAGGGCTACCCAAGTGTTGGCTGACAATGAAGTCCATCTTTTTTTTTTTTCTGGGATGATTTTGATATAGGAGCCCTTCTAGACAGAATCCAGCAGCTGGTTTATCTCAGGGTCTTGGGGTATGCTTGCACTGCTTGTTTCTATAATCAAAGTCTGCTTCCTCCCTGTTGCTTCCTGGCTAAAGTTGGAAAGATGTCACCCAGCTTCCGCCAGGCCCTGTTAACCCAACTATTTGTTGCTCTGTGTTAAACTCGCAACACTCTACATACAGTTTTTACTAGTGTGAAGACTAGTACTAGAGGAAACTGAGTAAAATGCTTGAGAGCTCTTTTAGCATGACTTGGTGAAATAGAGTCAGATGATAATTGCTTGCTTTGTCTTTGATGGCTGGAAGTAGAAGACAACTGAAAAATTCTAGGTGCGTTCAAGAAAAATTAATTTGGAAGAATGCAAATAATCTAACAAAGTCTTTCAGTCTTGGAATAAAATGCAGTCACAGACTCTTTCAGATCAGCTACACAACACGTGCACCAGATAATGCTGAAGTAAAGCAATGACAGATGCGGAAAACTTTGCATTTAACATTCTGAAATGCATTCTCACTCCTTCCCCCAGTATTGAAAAAATACTGCCAAAATTTTGATTTTCTAAAAGAAGTGGCAAAACAAAGGTGATAGCAATTATTTCAGTTTAAAACAATGCTGTTTCACTTGTTGTGATAGTAGGGTCCATTTTACATAACATCTTTTAATTTTAAAAACATGAGTATTAGTGGCTGCTGAACTGTATCATGTTGCAATTTTTACTGCACCTGAAGAGCAGAGCAGAATTTATTGTTTGGCAGTTAGTTAAAACAGTTATAAATATTTATGTTTTATTTAGATAGCCTTATTTGGGTTTTTATTTGGAGAAGAAAAGGATAAGTATATGGAGCATGTATGAGTTCATTGTCAATTAATAGTCTCCAGAAGAGATAAAATATTCTTAAAACTGTCATTTTCCTTGGAAAAAAAAAAATCCTTAGAAAAATTCTCAGAGCTGTAATTAATAATGAGTGTTCAGTATCAACATAAGGCCAGATCAGTGTGCAAAAGCTTAAAGCCAGTGAATCTCTGCAAGATCTTACCTTTTTAACCATCACATGGACATCACTGTCCATTTGGGCCTGGACATATGTAAACTAACTTAAGTGAAAAAAAGACACTGTGTATGAGATAGTTTGAAATAAACATTCTTGGTAAGACAATTCATTTCATTGTAGTCAAAGGAGTTTTGCTATCAGATTTATCAGTCATTGTACCCACCATTTTAGTCTGCTGTCTTAAGATGCTCAGGACGATCCAATCACATGACAGATGGATTGTTTCTGCTTTCTGCTTTCAATGGCTTTTGTAAGTGCTCAGCATTTCAGGAAACAAGCATTTAAAAGAAATAAAAATATCTTAGAAATATAACCTCTAGCAATCAAATACTTTTTAAAAGTGGTGAACTAAAATATAGGAAGCCTTTGACTCTTCTGGATTGATAACATTTGGATGTTTCTAAGGATAGAAAATCTTTTGTCATCCACTGATGGCAAGTTTTGATTGCATATGAGTGAATAGAACAAACCTTAGTATAACAGCATCTTCATACCACATTTCTTTAATTCTAGTAGTAAATGGTTTTTCTACTAAATTAGAATGAGCATCTGAGTTATTAGTCTTAGGAATCCTAGAGTTTTGCATTTTATTTGTACATACCATTCTTCAAAGTCTTATATTAAACCCTAATTTTGTTATAACAGCAATTGCAAGATGAATGAGAAATAGCTGAAGAGTTAGAGAAGTCACACATGAACACCAGGGATATCTGGTTCTTATGTCAAAGGAGCTTTCCATTTAAATTTTGCACAAAAGGCAAATGAGTGAGAATGACAGAAAGGAGAAGGTGAGGATGCTTTGAAAAACGAATCCAAATTACCTAATAATCACCTTATTTTTTCCCCCAGGACTTTCACTAACAGCATTAGACATGGAAAAAAAGAAGTGGGAAGGCAGGGAAGAATCATAGAATCATTTAGGTTGGAAAAGACCTTTAAGATCATTAAGTCCAATCATTAACCTAAAAGAAAGGAAGGAAGGCATGCAGACAGGCAGGACGGAATTAACATCCTACTTCTCCTGCTTTAATTAGGTTTTGCAAGCCTACTCATCTTGATATATTGATCCTGAAAAATCTCTTAAGTGGCTGTTTATCTTTTTTTCATTCATGTACCCTCAACTTATTCCTGGAGGTATTGTCCAATACAGTAGTTAAGGTGTATGCTTTGGTACATGCTGTCCATCACCTGTGAAACAATTTACTGAAATTATCTCTTTACTGGTACACCCTATCGGTTTCAGTCCATTATGTTTATTCAACAATTAGTTCCTGTTCCATACAGAGGTTTGTTTTTCCATTTTGATGGTCAGCTAGCTCCCTTCAGCCATGTCTCAAAGGTGGAAAAGACCTTGAAACAGCACTAAGAAGCTGCTCTGAGGGACTGCACTGGCTGTTTTTGAGACAATTAAATAAAATGCTACAAAGGAAAACAAAGGGCTGAATAGGCAGAAAATGAAACTCCCTACCTAGGAGATTCCTTTTTCTTTGTTTTTATATATATATGTACACTCACAGCTTACCTTCTCTTCATAATTTCTTTGCAGTGATCTGAATGGTTTGATAGCCTCTGACATAGTTTTTGACTGCTACCAATGTCCTTCATGTGCAGTCAAAAATGATGAGGTATTCCTAATGTAATTTGTACTCCACTGGTCTATTTTTATACTTGTAAGATTTATTTACAGCCAACAATTCCTGCAAATGCCTTTACTATATTTTCCACAGCTTCCCTGAAGTCTGTTCACTGTATTTTAATTCTTTCTTTTTCATTCCTCTATTCACTATATTTGAACTAATTTTAAGTTATAGTCCAATCATAATGAACATTTCTCTAGCATAAAAGTGAAAAAGCTGGTTTCTGCTGAAGATTCATATTTTTAAAGCAAAAAATGGAACACTGTTGTCAGAAGTCATTCCAGTGAACTGGAATGACTGTGAGGTTGTAAAATGAAAAGCTTTTACTTTTGATAAGGGCCTTGAGGAGCAGGATGATCAAAGTGGAAATCACAGACAACGTGTGACACTTGGTTTCTTTATGGTCATTTAGGCATCTTTGATGTTATCTGCCATAGAATTAAGATAGGACATAGTGACTGAAAATCTATGCAGATTGTGTAGGACTAAATATAGGTAAACTGTAATTGTCCTTCCCTTTCTACCTCTTTAAGGACAAACATTCCTCAGAGCCTCTTTTTTTTCATATCCTTCCACTACTGTGTTTACATTTAAACTTTTGAAAGAAACATAGAAAGATTCTTTTTTCCCCCAGTTTCCTCTGGCTTTTTTGCTACCAGCTTATTTCTATAAAGAGGTCTGCTTTTCATGCTTTGTTCTGAGTTCTTGGGCCTTCCGTGATAAATGAACTTCATCAACACAATGCCCAGACTTTTACACAAAGCAGTGACTCAATTTCTTTAAAAAGGACACAAGGGCCACCTCTGACACAGTTTCAGTGCTAATGCAAAATTGTGCCAGTAAAGCCAATATAAACTATAAACCACTGAGGAATCATTAGGTTCAAGGGGTAGCACAGACAGGGTGATTGCCATGACTATAGTCTTGGTGGACTAGTAGACTGACAAATTATGAGGGGAAAACAAACAAACAAATTAATTGATACTAAAAGGCTCATTAGATTATCCATTCAGGCCTCTGGTGTAATGCAGCCATATACATCCAGATAGGTCTTCTAGATACGTCTTTGTTAAATATGCAGTCTCTAGTTACAGCACAACACTGACCTGTTCTATAGAGAGGGAACAGCAAAGATCAAAATACTGATGATGCTTGGAGGCCTCCACAACAACAGGGAACTGACCGGCTGTCATAAGCACAAATATGACCTAAGTGGATGAAACTTTCAAGGTCCCATCCAAGTTTCAGAGAAAGTCAACTTTTCTCCCTCTTCCTTGTCCTCCCCTTCCACGTTTCCCTCTGAATTTTTTGGGAAAAAAAAATCTTCCTACTCTTACGTCTTGTCATTACTGCTCTACTGAGTGATGTTTCAGGGAAAGAAGGAAAGAACAGCTGCAATCAAAAACATCTGAGCAATTGTGCCTCTAGGAATACTGTTCTTCCTAACTCCTGTGGGTGAGTGTAAGGGCTCTTTCTGAAATCTGTGCAGGCTTTTCCTGCTTGCTCCCGAGCTCTGGATATGGAGATAAGAGAAAAGGTTTTGTTCATTTCATTGTCTGGGTGCCAGGCTGCAGAGTGATTATGCCTTCAAATGTAGCGAGGAAGCAACTAGCACTAAATCAGGCTCTCTGAGCTCACCTGCAAATTAATTCTCTGCACACCTGTCTGCAATGAGGGGTGTGCCCAAAGCCTCCCACAGCTTAAATCCTGACCTGGGAAGAAGAGACCTTCTCAGATCAGTATGAAGGGAGTAAACAGCTTGGTGGACTATGAACTGGCTGCAAAGGTGGTTTGCTGCATGTAGGCACGTTCCAGGGCAGAACTTGAGTGGATAAGCAATTGTATATAACCAGTACTTATGGGATCTCACTTGGGGTCTGTGCCTTCATATGCCACAGGTGAGTAGCTGAAGCCCTGGGGCAATGTTCTTTTCTTAATGTTCAGCAAAGAAGGAAATGAATTCCTAAATTCACAACTTTATATTTGAAAAGAGTAATCCTCTTATGGGCCTGGAATTTCTCCCAGAAATTATATTAAGCTATAATATTTAGGAAGGAAAAAGTGGTTTTACCCAAAATACACTAAGGGATGGTTAGCCTACCATTTTCTCTAGAAACTCTTTACTTGCCCTTACAGCAGGAAATTGCTTCTAATTTCAAGGTTGAATTTGTCTAACATCAATGTCCAACTGTTAAATCCTATTACGCTTTGACTAGCAAAATTGAAAAGTATTCCACCATCTGATTTTTTTTTTCTGTGCATAGGCAGGTTTCCTTATGGATTCAGAAATGTTTCAGACAACTCCTTGATCAGATGAGCTCTTAAAGGCTTGCTTTTAGTCTACACATAATTTTTGGCACATTAATTTGCATGTCTTTATCTTTTCAACACTCTTCTCCAAGTATGGATCCCAGAAAGAGACATAACTTAGCAGTCGGTTCCTCAGTGTAATGTGGAGATGCAATCCTCAATTTCCATCAGCTCTGTGATAGTCTTCTTTTTATGAATATAGTAGCTTTTTGACCACAAAACTGTGCTGAAAACTTATCCTTGGACAATTATCTGCACTTACATTATCGTCCTCTGTCTCCCTCTTAGAACTGGTTCTTGAATTTCAGTTGCTCTAATCTGCACTCTTTGCTTCCTTGTCTCTGGGCAACACATTGGTGACGATTTAACTAAGCAATTCACATCCCTCCATGACCCTGTAATATAGCTATTATATACCATAATTCCTAGTCTGTATTCCATTTGCAGACTTCTCCAGAAGTATTTGATACCACCATCCCAAGAGATGACTAAGAAACTACATATGACCAAATAGAGAATTGGTCTCTAAAAGATCCTACTTGAATAACTTTATTCACTCATATAGCTCACATCTCTAAATTTGTCAATGAGCCTGTTTCTAGTTCAGTCAGCTTGTGAATTCCACCTATGGAAGCCTTCTAATCAAAATGTATGTCAAGGGCTTTGAAGAAATCCCCGGGCCTTTAATCATAACTAGCATCACTTTCAGCTAGTTTCTAAAAACATCACTGAGTTTAAGGAGATCAACTTCCCAGGGAACTGTAATGACTAGTGCAAATCAGACTTACTTCTTTGAGTCCTAAATTAAATGCCCCATTAGATATTCAGCTTTGAGGTCACACTAAATGATTTATAATTTCCTGGTCATTTCTTTTTACCTTTTTAAGACATTTGAGCTGCATAAGTAGTCTTCAGCTTTTGTTCAATATTGTCATTATTTTCTCAGAGATGCTCACCTCATTCCCTTTAGGTTATAGATTATAAAAAAGGAAAACAAACTGTTTTTGTTTGGCAAAAGGCAACTCTGTTGTTTTTCCAGTAATACCCATTGTCTTGAGTTCAAAAATTTTGCTCTGTACTTGAAGAAAAATGCAAACTGTAAAGAGGCATCAGCTGGGGGTATGTTGTGTCCAATTCCCAGTAGACTGATGAAAAGGAAATGCAAAAATCGGCATAGTTTACTGTTAAAATCTGGGGTGTAGTATTATGTGACAGACCAGCTGGAGGACAGTTTCATCGGAGCACTGCAAAAAAGGTGCTAAACTGAGATTTATTGTTACACAGAATGAAAATTAATACTTAGCTCCTGGGGTGCTGAAATTCAAAGAAACAAACTGTAGCATTATTTTAATCTTTATAGCTATTAAAGATTTTCTATGTCCTTGTTGCTTAACAGTGGCATTAAGCACTCTGTTCAGTTGCCAAAACACAGGTATGTTGTGGCGTTTGGGATATCCCAGGCCTACCTCTGGCCTTCAGGAGGGCACGATGCCATAAGCCATTGGTCATGTCTGCCAGTAGCACACAGCACATCCATTTGTTACCATTTCATTGTAATTTCAGAACCTTTGGTCTCAAACTTGGCACTTAGCACTGCATTCTTAGTTCACCACAGGACTACTGAAAGGCAATGTGGCTGAAGGGCATTCTGCTCTCAACCACCATGAGTATGTCTCTCACATACTGTTCAGTCCTTCTTTTATCATTGTATGATCAGCATTTATTGATTTAAGGCCAGTATAAAGTCCATGCTGAAGTCTTGACGTTTCCATGGATAATGCCTTAGGCAGGGGTGTTCTGGTATTGATTAGGTCCTCATCATTTTAGCTCTCTATCTGTCCCTACAGTCCTGTCACCTCTCCTTCCCTTTTCTTTACTTCTCATTTTTTCTTTTTTTTTTTTTTCTTTCTTTCTCATTGTTTCCATCCCTCTCTCCCTTCCCTCATCCTCATATACATTAAAAACTCATTCAACATTCAGTTAGCTATCTGGACACAACAGCGCAGACTTGGCAAGTTATATCTTCGCATATCAGAAAGCAATGTAAATTATCTAAAAAAAAAAATGCATTTAAGATATTTCTGTTCTCAGTGTAAAATTGATCTATCTGTGTGGTTGCTTCTCTTTGGTGAGCCTTGTGACAACTGTGTATGTTATGCACTGAAGAAAACCAGTATAGCCTAGGTCAATACATACTGAGCTTCTACAAACAAGTAGCCTAATAAGAATGCAGCTCTGAAGAGGTGCCTCACCTTTCTGTAGGTAAAAGACTATTAATACAAGGGAGTCACCTTGCCTTGGAGGACAGCACATACTTGTGAAACCATTCATACTAATCATCTATATATTTGAAAAGCTTTGTACTTGAGTGTGTGCCAGTAAGTGCTTAGGTTTTTGCTGGAAATTGTTGAGCCACACACAGCATCTTCTCGTCTAGTAAGGCACCCCTTCCCACAGCAATATACAACTCCCCATAAATGTATATGGAGTGCTGATTTTTTATGTTTTTACAAACAAACAAACAAACAAACAAAACCCCAAACAAACCAAAAGCAACTAACTAATGACAAGAAAGGTTTTATTGTGTACTCTTGCCAAAGAAGACTCGTGTAAATCACTCGTAAAATACTGGGTTGAAAACTTCAACATAGACTGTCCGATTCTGTCAGATAAACCGGACAATAACAGAAGTGATGGAAAAAAAAAAAAAAGTACTGTAGAAAAGGGAAGTAGAGCAGCCATGGGACATATGCTGAATGCAATAAATAGTCCTTCTGCTAGAGCTCAGATCAGTGGATGGATCCCTCTTATTTTTACAGCCTGTAGCTGTGTTAACCAGAGAGCCTGGCACACATTGCACAAAATGACTAATAAATCACTGACCTGATAATTAGCTCTTACTGATTTTTTGCTGTTCTAGGATGGGGTTTCTTTTATTCTGTATTCCAGGAATTAACTCAGCTCATGAGATGGCAGCTCATACAAACTTACTGATTCAATTCTTTACCTGATTAGTTCAGATATAGTGCAATGAATTTTGGCATGGAATTAATTTCTGCTTATAAGCTGTCTGAAAGTTAGGCACAGAGAGGAAACTGGACTCCCAGATTCCTTCTGTCATCAGAGGAAGGGATGAGTGATACATATTCATAAGTTTGTATCATGTAGCATGACTTGTCTCCTGAAAATATCTCTCTTCGCTGTTGAGGATGCCTAACCTTAGACCAAATTTTAATGTTCAGATTGTTGAGTTAAGGAAGCTTAATCCCATTCATTAAAGATTGAAGTTATCTGAACTAATTAAAAGCTAGATTCAGTATTTCTGTGCCACTAGTGATCACAATAGAGTAACTATGGAGCAGGACATAGCCTTGGACCATAGTCACAGGATGAAAAGGATTTCTGAACCAGTGAATCCAATAAACCCTTTTCTGATTTAATCTTGTAGAGTATATAACTTTTTAAAACAAACTATGAAAGAAGTGAAACAGTTTTAAAATTCAAATTCTTTGCAATAAGAAAGGAAAATGCTAATTTAAACATAGCATATGGGATTAAATAGGGGGTTTTTTCTGTGAAAGTCTGAATTTTCTCTTATATAGCAGATCAGATTAAATTACAGAAACCCCCAATTTCTTTGAGATATCGTTTAGGTAATTACTGATATTTGAAATTATTCTTTCAAAGGCACCCAAATATGTTATAGCCAATAAGTAAACTCAGGAGAAAGGGTAGCACAGCATAAGACAAGCATTCAGCAGTGTGAAGTGCTTCTTCTATGAGTCATTGTGATACTATTACACCAATCATTCTGTGTGGCACCAGCCACTGTAACTGAAAAGAAAGATGATTAGCAGAAACTAGTAGCCTACTGTTTCAAGTTGTAAACAACTAACTGTGGTCTTCTATTATCCCTGGTGTCAGGGGGAAAGTTGTACGATGGTATGTAAAAAAATGGAATATTTATGTTTTAGATATGTAACTTATAAAATGTAGCAACAGATTCACAGAATCACAGAATGGCTGAGGTCGGCAGGGACCTCTGGAGGTCACCTGGTCCAACTCTCCTGCTCACACAGGATCACCCAAAGCCAGTTGCCCAGGGCCATGTCCAGACAGCTTTTGAATATCTCCAGGAATGGAAATGCTACAGCCTCTCTGGGCAACTTGTTCTAGTGACTGGCCACCCTCACAGCAGATATGTTTTTTCCTTGTTTAGGCAGAAATTCTTGTGTTTCAGTTTGTGCCCATTACCTCTTATCCTGTCACTGGACACCACTGAAAAGGGCCTGGATCCAACTGTTGATATCTTCCCTGAGCCTTCTCTTCTCTAGGCTGAACAGTCCCAGTTCTCTCAGTCTTTCCTAGTAGAAAAGATGGTCCAGTCCCTTAATTACCTTTGTTGCCCTTTCCTGGACTCTCTCCAGTATGTCTGTATCTCTCTTACACTGGGGAGCCCATAACTGGATGCAGTACTCTAAATGTGGTCTCAGGAACGTTGAGTAGAAGGGAAGAATCACCTCCCTCAACCTGTTGGCAACACTCCTAATGGAGCTTAGGATCCTTTGTTGAGGGGGCACTTTGCTGGCTCAAGTTCAACCCGGTGTCCATGAGGATGTTAAAGTCTTTTTCTGCCAGGGTGCTCTCCAGCTGGTCACCTCCCAGCATGTACTGGTGCATAGGGTTGTTCCTCCCCAAGCACAGGACCTTCCACTTCTTGCTGAACTTTGCAAGGTTCCTGTCAGACCATTTCTCTAGCCTGTCAAGGTCCCTCTGGACAGCATATCTCTGGCGTATCAGCTACTCTTCCAAGTTTTGTGTCATCAGCAAAGTTGCTAAGAGTACTCTACTGCATCATTCAGATCATTAAGAAAGATGTTGAAGAGGATTGAATCCAGTATTGACCCCAGAGTACATCACTAACTATTGGTCTCCAGCTAAACGACTTACCACTTCTTACCACAGCCCTCTGGGATTGGCCTTTCACCCAGTTTTCAATCCACCTGACTGGTGGTTCATTCAGCTCATACTGCATCACCTTCTCTACAAGAAGTTGTGAGAGACATTGCTGAATGAATTACTGAAGTATAGGTAGATAATACCCACTGCTCTCGCCTCATCTACCAAACCAGTCATTTCATTACAGAAGGTTATCAGCTGGTCAAGCATGACTTCCTCTTGATGGATCTGTGCTGACTTCTTGCAATGATTTTCTTGTCCTTCATGTACCTGGAAATGGTTTCCAGGATTAGTTGCTCTCTCACCTTCCTAGGAATCGAGGTGAAGCTGACCAGTCTGTAATTTTCTCTGTCCTCCTTCTTGACATTTTTGGTGATAGGAGTGACATTTGCTTTCCTCCAGTCCTCAACCACTTGTTCCAATTACCATGATTGTTTAAAGGTAATCAAGAGTATCCTTGGACTGACAACTGCCAGCTTGCTCAGCACTCGTGGGTGCATCCCATCAGGCCCCGTGGACCTACGTATGTCCAGTCTGTATAAGTATTTGCTGACCTGATTCTCTTCCACCAGACAGGATTGTGTTTCTGTACTCTTTAAGATACAGTCTATAGGCATACCAAGTGCTTGGCAATATGGTTACCTTTCTAGATGTATTTTTAAAGTTAGTAATACAAGAACAGTTAAAATGGACCAATGCATTTAATCACGTTAAAAATTTTCTTAAGTTGTGTAGTATCCAGTACTAAAAAATGGCCCAAAGGGCTCTATGGATCAAGAGCACAACTCTCTGAAATACCTTGAAATCAAAGTTATGTCAGCTTTCTATTTTGAGCTCTCAGGGCTGCTTCTCTTGATTTAATACATCTTTGACATTAATGAATTTACAGCCCCAAATGTTAAACTAGGCAGAAGCAAAGCTAATCTAGATCATTCTCTTCTCAAACATAGGTATGAAACCAGGAAATGAGAAATACTGAAGTACATGAAAGGCAATCTTCTAACTGCATCGTTTGCAATAGTTTGGCAGCCTTGGCATCTTAAAATGGGGATTTTTTTCAAAGAAAAAGAAAAAAAATCATTACATATGATGGATTAGTATACTATATATTAAAATTATCCCTGTGATAGGATGTCCTCGTTTCAGCTGGGATAGAGTTAATTTTCTTCTTAGTAGCTGGTGCAGTGCCGTGTTTTGGATTTGGTGTGAGAACAATGCTGACAGCACACTGATGGTTTTGGTTGTTGCTGGGTGATGTTCATACTAAGTCAATGACTTTTCAGTTTCTCAGGCCCTGCCAGCAAGAGCTGGAGGGGCACTAGAAATTGGGAGGGGGCACAGCCAGGACAGCTGACCCGAACTAGCCAAAGGGGTATTTCAGGCCATATGATGTCATGCTGAGTATATATAAGCTGGGGGAAGAGGAAGGAAGGAAAGGGACATTTGGCATTATGGTGGTTGTATTCCTGAGTAACCATTATGCAGGATGGAGCCCGGCTTTCCTGGAGATGCCTGAGCACCTGCCTGCTCATGGGAAGTGGTGGATGAATCCCTTGTTTTGCTTTGCTTGTGTGTGTGGGTTTTGCTTTTTGCTTTCCTTATTAAACTGTCTGTATCTCAACCCATGAGTTTTCTCCATTTTACTTTTCTGATCCTCTCCCCCATCCCACTCTGGGGGGACTGAGCAAGCAGCTGTGTGAGGCTTAGTTGCTGGCCGGGGTTAAACCACAACCTATGAGCAGTATGGAAGCATATGAATAATATGTACAGTAGTTACAGGAGTTACCATTTTAACTCAATGCTTTGAAACTGAACATATGTAAAGCCATGTGTGGACAGCTTTAGTCAATCATCCATGTTTCTATCTGGATAAAATTAAATATAGAATTACTGGCATGTATGGAAATACACGTGTTTCTTAGGCTTGACATCCTTAGAAGGAGATTTCTTGCCTTACTTATGAATGTGGACTTTTCCTTTCTCCCTGGGAGTTGTCTTGCCCAGTCCAAAAGTACACTGCTTTGCAGAGGCAGTCTGTATGCAGAAGGAGAACACTCATAAGACTGGTACAATGACTGTAGTTCAGAATAGAAAAGAATGTCTCCCTCCTAGTCTAGGAGAACAAAAGATACCAAACAGTTTATAACAAATTCAGAGGTTAGCCAAGAAGTTTTGCTTGCTTGCTTAGAGGAATTATCTTCTTAATTCCCAGCTGAATGTTCGAAAGAAGTAAAGAATCATGGCTGCGAGTTGCAGAGGTAGAAGCACTTGGATGCATTTTGCAGCTTTTCCAGATTCTTAGAAATTGAACGCTTATCTGACCTTTCTAGCTCAGGTGTCATAAATAGCCTTAAGTCTGTGGGTTTGCATGGTGAAAAAATCTAGGAACATGTCACATACAATGTTCCACAGTTTGCTGGGAAAAAATTCACATCATCTATAGACAAATATTACTTTAGCCTTTAGCTATACTGGAGCAAAAAGAACTGCCCAGCACAGGAAAAATCCATTGCTAGCTTTATTGTACTATAAATCTATTACTTTTTCAGCTGTAATAAGTAATACTGGACTGATTTTTCTCCAAGATAGCTTATTATTAAGAGATAGCTGAAGATGCTGATTCTTGTTCAAAGAAATATATTGTATGCTAAGTGGTGAATTTATGCCAGGTTAGTCTACTGGCTTGAAGCCTTTCTTCTTATTAGAACCGGGATTCTCTGCAGTGAGCTGTTTGCACGTACCACCCGCCTTTTGGGTTTTAGTCTGATGCTAGATTAACGCCAGTCCTGGCTTCGTGCTGGTGAGCAGAAGACAGGTTAGAGTTTAGGAAACAGTGCCCTCATGTGACTCAGGAAAACGGGACCGGAAAGAGCAGTTGGTGTGGGTTTTCTTTGTGGTTTTTTTGTAGTTACAAGTAAATGGTACGATCACACATTCAGCGCTTATTTTCTTGGGCTACAACAAGATTGCTTCTTCCTTTGACCAACTCAGCTTCATTTTCTTTTTGTGGGCAAAAGAGCAAGGGAAGTTTGCTGACAGTATTTGTATTAATGGATAAACAGGAGAAGAAAAACTCTCGGAAGAGAAATGGCAAGATGCAAAATTATATAGCTGGGAGAAGCACATGCAACTAAAAATACAATAAATACATACAAATATACTAAAATAAGGAGGAAAGGAAAGGGAAAAGAACATGATGATTTCTCAAAAAAAAACCCTACTCGGTATTTTGTTTAGTGAGCAGTGTCCCAATGACACATTATAGATCATATAAATACATCTGATAAATCAAGAAATAATTCCACTAAGAAGAAAATAGTAACTAACATTTTAAGTTATACCTCTGAGCATATTACGAAGGTGGCTACAAAACTGGAAACAAGACACCTGTGCTTCCCACCTTGGAGGAGGGAAGGACTGCTCCCACCTTTCTTCAGATCTGCCCCATTCCAAACTAGCTTCCAACATACCTTCTTTTCCGACCTTCCTGAGAGCTATAACTAAAGTGAGAGAGAAGACACCTCCTCAAGACCAAAACTTTCACCAAGGCCTTGTAACGTCATTTTTGTGCTGGATTAGGCCTGTATTTAGAAGACTCCAGGATGTCTATCCAAGTCTTCTACAATCAGCCTGCTTGTGGCAAAAACACTTGTGAACTACATGAGGAAATTAACCCTAAAAGCTGATGCACCAGTATTGATGGTTGTTCAGAAAAGACTTGGATAAAAAAACCACCCTGAAACCAAAAGTCTTATAAGGCTACTACTGCTGCTGCCCTTGAGGTGACTCACACAGCCAGACTTGAGGACAGGAAAAAGTATAAATCAGAAAGAGAATCAATAACACACTTCTGGTCATCAAAAGCTCATATGATCAATTTGCAGTCACAGCTGTTCTTCACAGGTCGGTTTGTCACACATGGACAGTGAAATTAGAAACTGAAGAAAAAGTTTTCAGCAATAACAAGACAGATACAATATAATAACTTACCGCATATTAAATGTGTAACATTTCATTTTCCCATTGCAGTCACTGTCACCTATATTTCATCATCAGCATGCTGTCCTTATGCCATCCCTTAAAAATCAAAGCTAAGAGCTTCCATTAAGTTTTATGATGTCAAAAGCCATACATCTGGGATCTGAGCTTTTCACAGGATATATTTAGTCTTTTTAACATGAGAACAGCAGTGTGAGCAGTATAGTATTTTTTGTTTGATTTGTGAACTTCTGTCCCCATTCTGAAAAGAAGTCTCAGACCTATTCAGAAGCTGTTTGCCTGAGATTTGTCCCATATGTTGTGTAACCTCTGAACTCTGACACAAGCTTCCCATATTAGAGTGCACAATCCCATTCCTTGTGTTTGGCCACTACTCCAAACACAGTTTTTCATAAGACACAGTACTAGAAACTGTACTTTCTCCAAAAGCATTTGGGCTATGTGAGAAACGGTTCATGGCATGAATTCATAGTGTGGGGCTATGAGGACTTTAGTCACTCCCAGGAGCGACTGAAAGGGATGGGGACTTCTCACCCACAGCACCCCGCATCAGAGACCTGCTCTCGTCACAGACTCTGACCCAGGCGTCTGGCCCTATCACACACAGTTCTGTTTCAGGACTCTCAAGTAATCCTGTATCATAAGGCTGTCCCGCTGTCCTTGGGCTAGACACTGTATGATACATGTGTCACACTCCAGAACTATGAATTCAATTCAAATGTGCTCAACTTCATGAGGCAGAAATATCTTTTATATAACAAAAGCACAGTTCAATTTAATTGACCAAAATTCTCTATCTTGTATCTTATCATATATACTAAAATCAACTCGTTTTAAGGGGTCTTCATAGATTTATACACAAAGCCAATATTTACTCAACCAAGCCTTGCTTAGCCAAGCAAGTTAATCTCCCTAATGCCACTTTTGAGTGACTGAGTAGCAAATCTTCATGAATACCTCACCGGCTCCAGAGCCACGCTACATGGTAGCCATAGGGAAGAGGCAGGAGGAGGAGAGGAGAGAGGGTATGTAAATAGAGACACAACTATTTTTTTTCTTTCTCCAGCTGCTAAGGGAGCATTCCAATCTCATGTCAAGTGGCTGTGTTACCTGGACCTGTGGTGTGAATAAATCACGTGTGACCCAACCCTAGTAATTTCCAGTTATTCACATATACCTAATACCTTATATTTAGTAAGACTTTAAGGCTTTGCTTTTAAGTCAAAAACATTTTGAGATTCTTCAGGCTGAAAAAACTCCTAATATAAAAATTAGAATCACCACTTGAACTTTGTGTACAGGTACAAAATCACTTGCTACTAAAGATACAGGAAAAATTTTTAATGAGTAGGAATGCTACTTCTGTCATTTGTTTTCCTGGAGAAACTCACTCCACTCACTCAGCTTGGTCCAGCTTTTCCCACGAGGCACATTGCCTTATTAGAATAGTCAGTGTCTCAAATCCTCAAATCCTTCCTTCCTGAACTGAGACATCCATATTTAATGAAATCTTCTTTTTTTTTTGGTGGTCTGGAAGGAAATGACTGAGCTTTAGAAAAGTCTGCAAATATTTAGGAAAAGGACTTCCTTCCTACTTCATGCTTATCATTTTTGAAGAAGTCTTGTAAACAGGCTAGCCCTATAGCAATTGTAGATTTTGTTTTGAGAGCCCTGGGGCATTCATTGCTTGCTTGATATTGACTGGACATGTGCTACTGTACAAAAATATGAGGAATGCAAGGTAGGTCATATTGTCATATGTGTTTCCTGACACCTGGAGGAACCAATTCTCCTTTCAGAAAAAATTTCATTTTGACCCTTAAGATTATTAAACAACCTGAGAAGGGAGGTACAAGGTCTAATTACTGATACCCTTCAGATTCATTCAGTACAAAGTTATTGGATATTATGTATCCTAGATCATTGTCTAATCACTGAAGTTATATGATACAATTCCTATTGTTTTTCAGATGAAAAATACGACAAAAGAATTACTTTGAGTGCATTGCCAGCAAAAAGTTCAGCTATGCTGAGGAAAATCAGCAAAAAGTATATGAATTGTATATGGTTCCTCAAACACTTTGATGGCAGTTTTAATCAAAACCTGTTCAGTGGAAGGCCAATGGCAAGGAGATAATAAGAAATGTTTTGATGTGCAGGAGAAATACAGAACATACTCTGTGTTTCTCCATTGTACAGAAAGAAACAAGTGCTAACAGAGTCCACGTAGAGCAGCGAGGGTAGCCCCTCCTGTTGTGGCCCCACTGACCAGCAAGTACACTATTGCCATTGCCAGTGAGAGACCACAATTTTTGTATGAAATTTGCAGGACTTCAGAACAGGCTTGTCACCAGTCTGATTGCTGTGAGAACATGTTGTGCTATGGCAACGTGTCTCCTGTTACGGTGTGGAGCACGAGCACAGAATAACAGCAGAAAAACAAAAATATGAGTGCATATTTTGGTTTATTTAATAGTCACTTTATTTTAAAGAGCACCTCTCTTATCATCTGCCTTACTTTTGGTTGAGGCGTACTAGTCTATGCTGGTCAGAACCAGCAAGCATGTGAAAACTACCACTTAAACTGACTTGTGAAAACACCTCCACTAGAAAAAGTGACAACAAGAAATTAACAACTGCTTTAGAAAGATAAGTACTTTTTCTTAGTATCATTTACTTCAGATTCTTCAGCTACAAGAGCTAAGAACGTTGAACAGAATCCTTTTTTGATTATAAATGTAAAGCTGGCTGTCAAAAGTTCCCACTATGCAGGATGAATAGGCAATGGAATATTATATACTCCACCCAATGAAACCAGAGAAGAAAAAGTATCTCTGCAAGGTGATATAGCGCACTTGATGAGTAACAAAGGTATAACTGGAAATTGAGTAGTAAGAAAAGAATTAAATTATTCACAACTGAGAAAAACCAGTTGTGTTTTCTGAATTAAAAGCTAGTAGCCTTGAAACAACACAGAAATGCAAAAACTTATGCAGGATTTTCACACAAAGAGATCAGTCTTGAAATGTATAAAACCCAAATGCAATACAACTGTGGTTTTTTAAATCAAGGTTTCCCTCTTCTCTTTTGCGTGTGTCATGCCCTTTAAAAATAATTTCTGAAGAAACATTTCATGAAAGATATCAAACATATAAGCAATCAGACCTGCCAGGAAAGGAAATGAAGATGAGACGGACAAGTTTGAATCTCATTAGAATTCCTGCCTGGGAGGTTATTGTCAACCTATTTTCCCTCTCCTTTCAGAAGCTATTATTTGTGTCAGTTAGAAGAAAGGAAAGGAATAAGGGAGGGAAAGATAATGAAGGTCTTCTTAACCTTTAAATGGCACCTAACCTATATAAGTATTGTGACTTGTGGGAGATACTGATGCTACTGATGCTATAATCATCTTTATCTGGAGATAAAAATGCAAATTTAACGAGGCAAGAAAATTATGTAAAATGAGGCATATTGTTACCATGTCCAAAACTGCTAAGCTTTATGTGAAGCATATAAACAGAGCTGCCTCAACAAAGGCTTTTACACGTTCTGATCTCTCCCACAGACTGTGGTATTGCCTTTCACTAGGTGATAACTAAAATAATATGTCAGTGAAAGAGTAAGTCATGGAAAACATGAGCAATGCAGTTACTGTTAAAGATCGCAAAACTTCCCCTGCACACACAACCTTCAACTTCTTAATTTTTAGCATCACTTATGGAATTAATATGTCAGACAAGTAAAGACAACATGATATTTGGTTGTGTTTCTACTGTTTTCAGTACTTTCTGCAGTTACATTTTGCCACCTTGACCTCTATTCCCATATATGAAATTACAAAATAAATCCTAGAGAGCAATGAGTTCTGTCCAGTATATGATATTTTTTTGTCTTGATAAAGTGTATAGGAGAAGACACAAACTTTATTTTCATTCCATAGGTACCCAGGAGGGATATAATATAAAGGTGTATCTCAGCTGTCATAAATATTTGTTCCTCAGCCACATATATGCGCTTTACATGGACAAGATTCTTGCTTTCTGTGGCCAAGAAGGAAAGACTTAGTAAAGAACGTGGCCTGCTTTCTCAGGATATTTACAAAACTATAAGGATTTAGAAGGACTATGTTAGCTTCCTCAATATTGATTTTATGTTCTTTTATACACATCTTTTACTCCCATCAGTAGGTGTACTCCTGGCAAATTACCACTGTAGCAGACAAGGCAGCGGGAGAAAAGATTCTAGGTAGAAAGCCAAGGTATAAGCCTTCTTTATACAAACAGACCTAAATTTGTTGGAGTGAGGGGAATTTGTTCTTTCAGGAGTGGCAACCTCCTTCCCTTCTTGAACCACTTTTCATCATCTTAGTGAAAGAAAACTCCAGAGACAGTATAAATTAAAACACATAAGAATGAAATGCCCTTTATTCAAGAGTAGCGGAGGGCCAGCTATATACTAAAGTACTTCTAATTCAGCAAATCTCCAAAAATGCATATTCTAACAACTGATATGACAATTTTCATATCATGTTGGTAGTTTACAGTAATGCACATCTAACATTTGCATTAGCTACTGCCAGTTTTTGATGTCTAATAAGCACAGCTTACATGACATTATCAATTAGAGGGCCGTCTACATCAACAGCAGCCTTCATTATGTTATTCTGCTATGGAAAAGAATAATTTCAGAATAATAAGCATTTGAAATTGAAGGAAACGGTGACAGTTTTCTATTCAAAGGTTGTTGAGCCTACAGCCTGTAGGCATTCCCACTGCAGCTTTGTTTTCTCTGTGTGACATTCATGACTAAATTTTTCCCATCTAAGTTTTCTTTCTGAAACAGTATGCTTCTGAAGAAACACATTTCTCTGCTATCATGGCTCTCAAACACAAGATGCTCTTTATCTGAAGTAGCTAAAAAGGATATTAACTGCCTTGCAAACTGTAAAAGAAAGGTTAGAATGTCAACAGTTGTGTCATGGGATTACTCCAGTCCATACTCTTCTTCACTCTGATAGAAGGAAAATTAGTTACCTCTTGGTCTGTGTGAAATGTAATTGAATCTGGAAAAAGTAGAATGCATCTGTTGTGCTCCTGATACGCAATAAAGATGAAGATAGTGCTCAAAAAGAAATAAAGAGAAAAAAAATTGCTGAACTTTCAGCCCTGTCATGATTGATTTCAATCCATATTCATTTCTCATTGCTTAGTTCACATAAGCTAATGTTTGCAAGAAGACAGAGACTTTAACTTCTGGTTGAACATCATGAGCAGAAAGTATATTTGGAGACAAGGGTTACTATAGACAGAGTAGTAGCGGTGTCATGTAGACAGAGTCTGTGGTGTTTGTTCCTGAGTGAGTCTATGCCACAGTGAATACAGTGTAAATAGATGAACTGGCACTAAATGAGTCAGCTCATATGTTGGTAACACTGTAATTCTGGTATCATGAATATTAATAAAACCTAACTGCCCGAGTATTTACTCAGCTTCTCAGGACATAACAGCAGTTACTTATAAAATCTACCAGAATCCAGTAGATCTAGAATGAATATAGCTACGCTATAACCATCTCTGTCTTGGCTACTGTTATTTTGACACTTTTTTTGGAATCCAGCTGCATCACTGATACACATCAAATGCTAAATTGTAATTTCAATGTCATTTGTCAATGGGGAATACCCAGGTAGCTCCAAATGATCACCTGCAAGATTACTTAGCTCTCCAGAATCAAGGTCAGTCAACTTCTAGATGATTTAATATAAGCCTTTGCATTAAGCTTTTGAAAGACAGGAGCAGTTCACAGGTCTTGTACAGTGGCACTTGATTTTAGGTGTTTTCCCCTTTACTGTACTTCATCTTTGGCAACAGCTTAGTCAAAACAGAACCAAGAAGATCCAGGTTGCTGATTTGCAGGGCATATGACATGTAAAATTGATTTTCTGGGTTAAAACATTCAGTATATGCCTCTCTTTGTACTGACTGAAAAGAAATATATTTACTACTGGCTTCAGCAAGAGCAAGTCCTGCCTGACCAACCTAGTGTCCTTCTGTGATGGAATGTCTACATAAGTGGATGACAGAACAGCTATGGATGTCACCTAGCTGGATGTCTGTAAGGCCTTTGACACAGTCCCCCACAACATCCTTGTCTTTACATTGGAGAGATACGGATTTGATGGTCGGACTGTTCAGCCGATAAGAGTTGCATCCAGGGAGTAGTGGTCAATGGCTCAGTGTCTGGATGGAGGTCAGTGATGAGTGGCGTCCCTCAGGGGTGCATATTGGGACCAGTACTGTTTAAGATCTTCATCGATGACATTGACAGTGCAATCAAGTGCACCTTCAGAAAATTTGTAGATGACAGGAAGCTGAGTGGTGCAGTTGACATGCTTGAGGGATGGGATGCCATTCAGAGGGACTTGGGCAAGCTTGAGAAGTGGGCCTATGTGAACCTCATGACACTGAACAAGGCCAAGTGCAAGGTCCTGTACGTGGCTCAGGGCAACCCCTGGTATCAATATAGGCTGGGGGATGAATGGATTTGAGAGCAGCCCGATGGAGAAGGTCTTGGGGTACTGCTGGATGAAAAGCTGGACATCACCTAGCAATATGTGCTTGCAGTCCAGAAAGCCAATCATATCCTGGGCTGCATCAAAATAAGCATGGCCACCAGGTCAAAGGAGGTGATTTTGCCCCTCTACTCCTGGAGTATTGTGTCCAGCTCTGGTGTCCTCAATACAAGAAGGATGTGGACCTGTTGGAGCAGGTCCAGAGGAGGGCCACAAAAATGATCAGAGGGCTGGAGCACCTCTCCTATGAGGACAGGCTGAGAGAGTTTGGGTTGTTCAGCCTGGAGAAGAAAGAGAAGGCTCCAGGGAGACCTTATTGTTCCTTTTCAATAGTTAAAGGGGCTTGTAAGAAAGATGGGGACAGACTTTTTGGCAGGGCCTGTTGCAATAGGACAAGGAGTAGTGATTTTAAACTAAAAGGGGGTAGATTCAGACTACATATAAGGAAGAAATGTTTTACAGTGAGGATGGTGAAACAGTGGAACACATTGCCCAGATGGATGGTGGGTGCCCCATCCCTGGAAACGTTCAAGGTCAGGCTGGACAGGGCTCTGAGCAGCCTGATCTAGTTGAAGATGTCCCTGCTCATTGCAGGGGGTTTGGACTAGATGACATTTAAATGTCGCTTCTGTGAATAATCAACTTGGAGATTCAGCAAATGTAACTGAAAATACTGCCATGGATGTTGAGAAGTTTTGTTGAAGCTGAGATGATGCAAGAGGAGAGGTTTATATTTCCTAATGCAACTATGCCTCATTGGAAATTTCTGAATTTAGCTGTGTTGTCAAGTTATTGTTCTTTCCCTCTTCTCTTATTTTGAAAGTTATCCGTGTAGATCTCTTTCCTCAGCAAAAATAGCATCAAAAAAAGAGCAGAAAAAAACATAGGAAACTACTGAAAGAATCCTGTTGTGTAAAACAAGTCTCAAAGACAGTGAAACAACATATATATTCAAGGTAAACCCATTCTAAAGTTCCACATTTTTTTTTGAAAGAGTGTGAATCTAGCTGAAACAATTTAGTTCAAGTTTCTGAACGTTTTGCTTATTTACTTGTTCCATTTGTATTCAAGGTGGATCCATGCCATGCTACTTGCTAAATAAAGAGAAATGACTCATTTCCTTAACAACCGGAGGGGTTTCTAGCAAAGCTAATACTTGAAACTACCATAGTGCAATAAGCAGAAACAAAGCATAATAGGACTTTTTTTTCTGTACATCACCAAGGAATAAAATTTAACGCAGAACTTTAATTGCTATTGGTGGGAGGAAAAATGAAACTGTGAAGGCTTTCAGTGAAGACTTTTAAACAAAAAAAGCTCTAATTTGAGAGGTATTTGTTCCTATTGTTTTTTAAAGGCCATAGCAATTTTTACATAATTCCAGTATGTTTTGTAAATTATATGAAAGCCATACGCATAATGTCTTGCTGTTGCCCATATACAGTTAAGAAAGCAAAAGCAATTTGACCGTATTAGGCTAATTTTGCTAGACACATTCAGTTCATGCTTCAGCTGTCAGAACAGTTGCTGCCTTCATACTGTTACTGATCTTGACATTCCTTTGAGCAACTGAAATATCACAGATTCAAGGTTGGCTAGATAATGGTGGTGGTTTATTCTGAATTATTTTAAAATGTGAGGTTAGCTTAACAAAATGTTTGTAC